>NC_084617.1:70545492-70815492 GCF_033978795.1 Nerophis ophidion
GATGGTGGAGCACGAGCGAGAGCGAGACTGAGGAAAAGACAATTGGGCAATTTATTGCAAAATAGAACATTGTCGTAAAACTGGAGGAGCCTGGCATGTCGGTGATTGGTGATCCGACAATTAAAGATAGAATACTATTAGCCGCAACATGTGGTGACTTGTCCAGGGTGTACCCTGGCATAGCTCGGTTGGTAGAGCGGCCGTGCCAGCAACTTGAGGGTTGCAGGTTCGATTCCCGCTTCCGCCATCCTAGTCACTGCCGTTGTGTCCTTGGGCAAGACACTTTACCCACCTGCTCCCAGTGCCACACACACTGGTTTAAATGCCATCCATCATCTTCCGCTTATCCGAGGTCGGGTCGCGGGGGCAACAGCCTAAGCAGGGAAACCCAGACTTCCCTCTCCCCAGCCACTTCGT
The DNA here is from genome assembly GCF_033978795.1 of Nerophis ophidion. NCBI lineage: Eukaryota > Metazoa > Chordata > Actinopteri > Syngnathiformes > Syngnathidae > Nerophis > Nerophis ophidion. The sequence goes on from NC_084617.1 coordinate 70,545,910, forward strand.
CCAGCTCTTCCCGGGGGATCCCGAGGCGTTCCCAGGCCAGCCGGGAGACATAGTCTTCCCAACGTGTCCTGGGTCTTCCCCGTGGCCTCCTACCGGTTGGACGTGCCCTAAACACCTCCCTAGGGAGGCGTTCGGGTGGCATCCTGACCAGATGCCCGAACCACCTCATCTGGCTCCTCTCGATGTGGAGGAGCAGCGGCTTTACTTTGAGTTCCTCCCGGATGGCAGAGCTTCTCACCCTATCTCTAAGGGAGAGCCCCGCCACACGGCGGAGGAAACTCATTTCGGCCGCTTGTACCCGTGATCTTATCCTTTCAGTCATGACCCAAAGCTCATGACCATAGGTGAGGATGGGAACGTAGATCGACCGGTAAATTGAGAGCTTTGCCTTCCGGCTCAGCTCCTTCTTCACCACAACGGATCGGTACAACGTCCGCATTACTGAAGACGCCGCACCGATCCGCCTGTCGATCTCACGATCCCCTCTTCCCTCACTCGTGAACAAGACTCCTAGGTACTTGAACTCCTCCACTTGGGGCAGGGTCTCCTCCCCAACCCGGAGATGGCACTCCACCCTTTTCCGGGCGAGAACCATGGACTCGGACTTGGAGGTGCTGATTCTCATTCCGGTCGCTTCACACTCGGCTGCGAACCGATCCAGCGAGAGCTGAAGATGGTTTAAATGTAACTTGGATATTGGGTTTCACTATGTAAAGCGCTTTGAGTCACTAGAGAAAAGCGCTATATAAATATAATTCACATTCACAACATGTACGTGTAAAATAAACCCGACAACATTATGATTTGTACATTTTCAGAATGTGCTTGTTCTATTTTTAAACGAAGAAAACAATCCGTATTTGTCTTTATTTTTAAGTTATCTCGCCGTGATTTTACCAGTCCGGCCCACTTGGGAGAGGATTTTTCTCCACGTGGCCCCCGAATCTAAAATGAGTTCGACACCCCTGATCTACCAAATAAAATAGCTTCGAGGTCGGTAAGCACAACCAAAAATGATTCCGTACATTAGGCGCACCGGGCTATTATGTTGAGTTTTGAGAAAATGAAAGGATCGTAAGTGCAAAGCTAGACCGTGGGGAGATAAAAACAAGGGGGAGGCGGGGCTTAAAATGCCCGTGGCGCTACATGTCGTTACTCGTACAAATCAGCGATTGGCCGGAGACAATCCTGTTGTTGTTATCTTGGCCGTTGTGACAAGTGACAGCGAGAAAAAGCAGCAGCAGGCGTCAACACTTGGCTAATGAGGGTAGGAGGGGATTCTGAGGAGTTAATCTCCCAATTCCATCTGATAAGTAGAACAACACAAAGGCAGCAGTCAGCAGGTCTTCTCTGACCGTGTGGAACAGCACATCTAAAATCAACTTTGTGACGATATGTTTGGAACCTTTGGATTCTCTCAAGACCGTCTATATAGCTCATCAGTTCTCTGCTTATTCACCCTGGGTTAGCGAAAGAGGATTATTTTGAAAGATGCGAGGCTCATGCCAGAAAACGATGGATGTGTGTTCTCTCCGTGAAGAAAGCGAGTATCAGACATTTAGTCCATCGGAGGAAGAGGTGGCTCCCAGGAGACCTCAGAGCACGGGGGCTTGTCTTTGGGACAGAGTCCGTAGTCTTCTGCTCAGACCTAAGGTAAAGGACAAGTTGCATTTTATTAAAATGTAGTTTTAGAGAGGGGGGCTTTGTACATTTTTATGAAGGCTGTAGGGCAGGGGTGGGCATTACGCCGATCTCGGAGGGTGTGTCAGTCGATCTCAAGCCAGACATCACAAAATAGACATAAAAATGAGCAATCATCAATCATACCAAGACTTGACTTTCGTCAGTTGTTTGACATTCTCGGCACCCGAGGATCTTGTGAGATGACGCTGGCTGCTGCGAGCTCGTATTTAAGAAAAAAAATCACTAACAGGGCGGACGCAGAGAAACACATTTTATTTCTAGAGACTCCGTACCTACTGTCGAAACTCTAAAGACCGACCGCACAGTTCCTGTCTTCACCATAAAAGACCTGTTTCATCCTGCCTGTGCTAACAAAATAAGAGTCTCAGAAAGCTAGCGTGCACAAGCTAGCAAGCTACGGAGTTTGATGCCAATGTATTTCTCCCCCGCCGCCCTCAGCGACCGCTTTCTCACTTGCTTGCCCACCCGCACACTCACTGACGTCACTCACCTGCTGCCGGACATTAAAGGGCCACACACATATGCTACTCTCATAACAAAGTGTTTAAAAACGAGTATGCAAGTTGGACAAATGAGATGCCAAATCCAATCACTTTCATGTGGTATTGGACAGAAAGGAGGACTTTTTTTTTCCCTCCATTTGAAAATGTGGACGTTATAAGCACCACTGTCTAATTCCAATCAATGCAAGTCATCAGAATCAGGTAATACACCAACTTATATTCTTGTCTTCATGAAAGAAAGGAATCTATGTGTGTTAAACATGCTTGTATTGTCATTAAACACCATTAACTTGTTAACAAAAATGTCTCTTTCATAGATAAATAAATATAAATTATAAATAGGAATGAGGTAGATCACCTCGACTTGGTCAATTGAAAAGTAGCTCGCCTGCAGAAAAAGTGTGAGCGCCCCTGCTGTAGGGCATTGTTGCTAATGTTTTTAGAGGACGTAGGAGTGTGAGAGAGATTTGAGATGACTTAAAGGCCTACTGAAATGAGATTTTCTTATTTAAACGGGGATAGCAGGTCCATTCTGTGTGTCATACTTGGTCATTTCGCCATATTGCCATATTTTTGCTGAAAGGATTTAGTAGAGAACATAGACGATAAAGTTCGCAACTTTTGAAAATAATAAAAAAAGCCTTGCCTGAACCGGAAGTAGCAGACGATGTGCGCGTGACATCACGGGTTGTGGAGCTCCTCACATCGTCACATTGTTTATAATGTGAGCCTCCAGCAGCAAGATCTATTCGGGCCGAGAAAGCGACAATTTCCCCATTAATTTGAACGAGGATGAAAGATTCGTGGATAAGGAAAGTTAGAGTGAAGCACAAAAAAAAAAAGGCGGCGGCAGTGGGACCGTTTCCGATGTAATTAGACACATTTACTAGGATAATTCTGCAAGATCCCTTATCTGCTTATTGTTTTAATAGTCTTTTAGTGAGATTGTAAAGTCATACCTCAAAGTCGGATGGCTGCGGTGAACGCCAGTGTCTCTGAGAAAAGCCAAGATCACAGCTGCCTTTTTGACAGCTACAGGAGGAGGTCCCATAATCCATGATGTCTCCGGTAAGAGCCGAGTTAATATCACAATTTCCCCCTCCAAAAACTTGCTGGTTGACGTAGAGAAACACGTTCGCTTGACCGCTCTGTGTTAAAGCTTCACAACAAAACAAAGAAACACCGGCTGTGTTTCGGTTGTTAAAGGCAGCTGCAATCCACCAACAGCATTCTTCTTTGACGTCTCCATTATTAATTGAACAAATTGCAAAAGAGTCAGCAACACAGACGTCCAAATTACTGTGTAATTATGCGACTAAAACAGACGACTTTTAGCCGTGTGTGGTGCTGGGCTAATATGTTCCGCTACAACCCGAGACGTCATCATACGCGTCATCATTTCGCGACGTTTTCAACAACAAACTCTGCGGGAAATTTTAAATTGTAATTTAGTAAACTAAAAAGACCGTATTGGCATGTGTTGCAATGTTAATATTTCATCATTGATATATAAACTATCAGACTGCGTGGTCGCTAGTAGTGGGTTTCAGTAGGCCTTTTAAGTAAGTGTAACCAAGGGTACCTTCATGGTATTTCAGACTAAATGTATACGTAAAAGGTACCCACTCCATCTGTCCTTGGCCTGGAAAATGTTAAAGACCCCTGGTTTAAACCAAGAGAACGACCTGTTGGTGTAGTGATGGGGTGTTGTTATGTTGATGTATTCAGTTTATGACAACATTATGTTGGCTTTTCCAAGCAGATGAATAGGAAATCACATTCACACTTAAAAAAAAATAATAACCCAATCATTACTGTGCCATTCTGTTTTCACAGTTGGATCCTCAGAACTTGCAAAACAAAGACTGGCAGAGAACTGTGATTGCTGTAAATGGGGTAAGTGGGGCAAGAAGTTAAGTTTGTCTCGTTCGCATCAACATACGTCTATGTCATCAAGTCCTGGTCCACCGTGTTCTACTTATTCCTAAAAAGGTTATTATTCTTAAAGGGGAACATTATCACAATTTCAAAAGGGTTAAAAACAGTAAAAATCAGTTCCCAGTGGCTTGTTTTATTTTTTGAAGTTTGTTTCAAAATTTTACACCTCCCGGAATATCCCTAAATAAAGCTTTAAAGTGCCTTATTTTCGCTATCTTCGAAACCACTATCCATTTCCCTGTGACGTCATACAGGGCTGCCAATGTAAACAAACAATGGCGGTTACCACAGCAAGATATAGCGACATTAGCCCGGATTCAGACTCGGATTTCAGCGGCTTAATCAACAGATTACGCATGTATTGAAACAGATGGTCGGAGTATGGAGGCAGATAGCGAAAACAAAATTGAAGAAGAAATTGGAGCTATTGAGCGAATAGCTATTGACGCTATTCGGCCATAGCGTGGGTGTACCTAATGAAGTGGCCCATAGCACGGCTGCCTTATTAGCATCGCCGGTAAAATGTGCGGACCAAACGATCAGGACTTTTGCATCTTGTGACACTGGAGCAACTTAAATACGTCGATTGGTAAGTGTTTGTTTCGCATTAAATGTGGGTATCTAGTTTCAAATGTACATACAGCTAGCGTAAATAGCATGTTGGCATCGATTAGCGTAGCATGTTAGCATCGATTAGCTGGCAGTCATGCCGTGACCAAATATGTCTGATTAGCACATAAGTCAACAACATCAACAAAACTCACCTTTGTGATTTTATTGACTTAATGGTTGCAAATGCATCTGCAGGTTATCCATACATCTCTGTGCCATGTCTGTCTTAGCATCGCCGCTCAAATGTGAAGACACTTTGGTACATTCAATGGGGGTCTGGCGGCAGATTGCTTGCCAGTGGTGCAACTTGAATCCCTCCCTGTTAGTGTTGTTACACTCTCCGACAACACACCATCGAGGCATGATGTCTCCAAGGTTCCAAAAAATAGTCGAAAAAACGGAAAATAACAGAGCTGAGACCCGGTGTTTGTGATGTTTTGAAAATGAATATGGCGGGTGTGTTACCTCGGTGACGTCACGTTCTGTCATCGCTACAAGACCGATAAACAGAAAGGCGTTTAATTTGCCGAAATTCAACCATTTAGAGTTCGGAAATCGGTTAAAAAAAAGACATGGTCTTTTTTCTGCAACATCAAGGTATATATTGATGCTTGCATAGGTTTGGTGATAATGTTCCCCTTTAAGCTGACGTCGGTATACTGCTCGATGTATATAGTTGATAACTTTTGTTGACTAAAAAGTATAAATATACAAAACTTCAATCTGTTTAGGTAGACATGTTTTCTGTAGTAGTATTGTTGACTTCTACATTATTACCAAACACCATGAAACAGCAACAGTACCGTAGTTATGCTGTCACTTCCTTTACAGAGTAAAGGAAGATCAAAAATAAAAGTAAGACACCATTAACCTTGATTTGACTAACAAAATGTGCCATTTTAATTAAAACATGTTTGCAAGCAGAAGAAAGATTTGAGCATGTGCAAAGGATTAGAACATTTATAAAAAAAACGACTCAAAACAAAATTGGAGGAAAACATTGTCAATGAGATGGTACAAAAATTCTTTATGCCACATGACTTTGTCCAAAGTCACATTTAAATGTGCAAGCAATGGTTAGTTTCTGTTTTGATTTTTGGTTATGGCGACAGTTGTTTATGTCAGTGTTTAAATATTTGTAAAATATAGAACATTTGAACCATATCGGGGACAATTTAATGTTCTTCCTGTCATATTTGCTAATGCTGATACAATGCGGGTCAGGATATGCTGATACACACACACACACACACACACACGCACGCACACATACTATATTATGTATGTATGTGTGTATATATATGTATATATATATATAGATATGTGTGTTTATATACATATGCACATATGTATACGTATATATATATATATATATATATATATATATATATATATATATGTGTGTATATGTGGGTATATATATATGTGTATATATTTATATATATGTATGTGTATATTTGTGTATATATTTATATACACATTTTCATGTAAATATGTGTTTGCGTATATATATATATATATATATATATACATATATATATAAATATATATATATGTATACATGTGTGTATATATATATATATATATACATATATATATATATATATATATAAAATATATATATATACATATATATATATATATGTGTATACATATGTATATATATTTGTGTATATATTTATATACACATTTTTATGTAAATGTGTGTGTGTGTATGTATATATATATGTGTGTATAATATATGTGTGTATATATATTAAAAAAAATAAAATCTATATATATATATGTATGTATATATGTACATATATATGTATGTATGTATGTATGTATATATGTATGTATATATATGTATGTATGTATGTATATATATATTTATATATGGATATGTATATATATGTATGTATATATATACATATATATATGTATACATATGTGTGTGTATATATATATAAAATATATATATATATATATATAATCAGGACAGCCCTTTTCTAAATAAAGGGGACTACAAAAAAATGTCACTATTGGGCTCATTTTAACAGAAAATCATACGATACATTAAACATACATTTCTTATTGCACTCAAAGAACTATTTTAGAAGATTGCATTTAAAATGAAAAGGCATTAAACACACAGGCTTTCTTTATGGCACTCAAAGAACGAGCTATGGGCCGCAAATGAAACCCCTTTTGGACTTTGTACATACTTTCTGAACAGCTGCTAAATGTTTTCTAGCTGCTTTGAGGACTTATTGAAGATGCATCCTGTAAGAGGCTTTTCCTTTTCTGTTATCCTCCATGTCAGGTTGAGGTAAAGCTGTCAATGAAGTTCACCAGCAGAGAGTTCAGTCTTAAGCGCATGCCTTCACGGAAACAGTCCGGCGTGTTTGGGGTGAAAATCCACGTTGTCACAAAGTAAGTTCATCATGGCACATCACAGTTAAGTTGACAAACATAACGTTGTCATGGTTACACGTCATTCATTTGTTACAGACTACATTCAATGAATCTGTGTTTAACTTGTACTGTATAAACTACATACACTGTAGACCAGGGGTCACCAACACGGTGCCCGCGGGCACCAGGTCGCCCGTAAGGACCAGATGAGTCGCCCGCTGGCCTGTTCTAAAAATAGCACAAATAGCAGCACTTACCAGTGAGCTGCCTCTATATTATTAAATTGTATTTATTTACTAGCAAGCTGGTCTCGCTTTGCTCGACATTTTTAATTCTAAGAGAGACAAAACTCAAATAGAATTTGAAAATCCAAGAAAATATTTTAAAGACTTGGTCATCACTTGTTTAGATAAATTCATTAATTTTTTTACATTGCCTCTTATAACTTTCAGAAAGACAATTTTAGAGAAAATGATTCTAGGATTTTTAAACACATATACCTTTTTACCTTTTTAAATTCCTTCCTCTTCTTTCCTGACAATTTAAATCAATGTTCAAGTATTTTTTTTATTTAATGTAAAGAATAATAAATACATTTTAATTTAATTCTTCATTTTAGCTTCTGTTTTTTTGACGAAGAATATTTGTGAAATATTTCTTCAAACTTATTGTGATTAAAATTCAGAAAAAATATTCTGGCAAATCTACAAAAATTTGTAGAATCAAATTTAAATCTTATTTCAAAGTGTTTTGAATTTCTTTTAACATTTTTGTTCTGGAAGATCTAGAAGAAATAATGATTTGTCTTTGTTAGAAATATAGCTTGGTCCAATTTGTTATATATTCTAACAAAGTGCAGATTGGATTTTAACCTATTTAAAACATGTCATCAAAATTCTAAAATTAATCTTAATCAGGAAAAATTACTAATGATGTTCCATAAATATTTTTTTTAATTTTTGTAAAAAGATTCGAATTAGCTAGTTTTTCTCTTCATATTTTTCGGTTGAATTTTGAATTTTAAAGAGTCGAAATTGAATATAAACTGTTGGAAAATTTAATTTTCATTTTTTTCGTGATTTGTCCTCTTTTAAACCGTTCAATTAAGTGTTTTTTTCATCATTTATTCTCTACAAAAAACCTTCCGTAAAAGGAAAAAAAATGTACGACGGAATGACAGACAGAAATACCCTTTTTAAAAAAAAAATATATATAGATTTATTTATTAAAGGTAAATTGAGCAAATTGGCTATTTCTGTCAATTTATTTAAGTGTGTATCAAACTGGTAGCCCTTCGCATTAATCAGTACCCAAGAAGTAGCTCTTGGTTTCAAAAAGGTTGGTGACCCCTGCTGTAGATGTAGAGTACAAGCTGTGCTCCTGCAATGCATCATGGGAAGTGGAGGATTTTTGCCATCTCTGTTTGATGCAATGTAATTGTACACCACTGCAAACAACCACAGTTCCATCCATCCATCCATTTCTACCGCTTATTCCCTTTTGGGGTCGCGGGGGGCGCTGGCGCCTATCTCAGCTACAATCGGGCGGAAGGCGGGGTACACCCTGGACAAGTCTCCACCTCATCGCAGGGCCAACACAGATAGACAGACAACATTCACACTCACTTTCTCACACTAGGGCCAATTTAGTGTTGCCAATCAACCTAACACTATTTGAAAAAAGGAAATATTTTCATGCATTGGAAGCGTTTTGGCTGCGGATCTTTGGTGTGTTGACGGATTTCCTGTAACTCTTGCTTTTTGGTGCTTCACCAGACGGGAGCGCTCCAAGGTTCCACTCATTGTGAGGCAGTGTGTTGAGGAGATTGAGCGGCGAGGGATGGAAGAAGTGGGAATCTACCGAGTGTCTGGCGTGGCAACAGATATCCAAGCTCTTAAGGCGGCCTTTGATTCCAGTGAGTTCTATTTAATTGCCTGTCGAAAAGATATTTGGGACACAGTTACTTTTCTAAGAAACAATAGTGGAGCACCAATAAATTAATAATAATAATAATAATACAGTAGTACCTCAACTTACAAGCTTAACTAATTCAGTTATGGAGTTCTTAACTCAAAACAATTGTATCTCAAATCAAGGTTGCCCTTTGAAATGAATTGAAATCAATTTAAAACAAATCAAAAGTTAACCCCGTTTCCATATGAGTTGGGAAATTGTGTTAGATGTAAATATAAACGGAATACAATGATTTGCAAATTATTTTCAACCCATATTCAATTGAATGCACTACAAAGACAAGATATTTGATGTTCAAACTCATAAATGATATTTTATTTTTGCAAATAATAATTAACTTAATTTGAAGCCTGCAACACGTACCAAAGTAGTTGGGAAAGGGCATGTTCACCACTGTGTTACATCACCTTTTTTTTTAACAACACTCAATAAACGTTTGGGAACTGAGGAAACTAATTGTTGAAGCTTTGAAAGTGGAATTCTTTCCCATTCTTGTTTTATGTAGAGCTTCAGTCGTTCAACACTGTCGTATTTTACGCTTAATAATGCACCACACATTTTCGATGGGAGACAGGTCTGGACTGCAGGCGGGCCAGGAAAGTACCCGCACTCTTTTTTTACGAAGCCACGCTGTTGTAACACGTGCTGAATGTGGCTTGGCATTGTCTTGCTGAAATAAGCAGGGGTGTCCATGAAAAAGACGGCACTTAGATTGCAGCATATGTTGTTCCAAAACCTGTATGTACCTTCCAGCATTAATGGTGCCTTCACAGATGTGTAAGTTACCCATGCCTTGGGCACTAATGCACCCCCATACCATCACAGATGCTGGCTTTTGAACTTTGCGTCGATAACAGTCTGGATGGTTCGCTTCCCCTTTGGTTCGGATGACACGATGTCGAATATTTCCAAAAACAATTTGAAATGTGGACTCGTCTGACCACAGAACACTTTTCCACTTTGCATCAGTCCATCTTAGATGATCTCGGGCCCAGAGAAGCCGGCGACGTTTCTGGATGTTGTTGATAAATGACTTTCGCTTTGCATAGTAGAGCTTTAACTTGCACTTACAGATGTGGTGACAAACTGTATTTAGTGATAGTGGTTTTCTGAAGTGTTCCTGAGCCCATGTGGTGATATCCTTTAGAGATTGATGTCGGCTTTTGATACAGTGCCGTCTGAGGGATTGAAGGTCACGGTCATTCAATGTTGGTTTCTGGCCATGCTGCTTACATGGAGTGATTTCTCCAGATTTTTTAACCTTTTGATGATATTATGGAGCGTAGATGTTGAAATCCCTAAATTTCTTGCAATTGCACTTTGAGAAAAGTTGTTCTTAAACTGTTTGACTATTTGCTCACGCAGTTGTGGACAAAGGGGTGTACCTCGCCCCATCCTTTCTTGTGAAAGACCGAGCATTTTTTGGGAAGCTGTTTTTATACCCAATCATGGCACCCACCTGTTCCCAATTAGCCTGCACACCTGTGGGATGTTCCAAATAAGTGTTTGATGAGCATTCCTCAACTTTATCAGTATTTATTGCAACCTTTCCCAACTTCTTTGTCACGTGTTGCTGGCATCAAATTCTTAAGTTAATGATTATTTGCACACAAAATTTTTTTTATCACTTTGAACATCAAATATGTTGTCTTTGTAGCATATTCAACTGAATCTGGGTTGAAAATGATTTGCAAATCATTGTATTCTGTTTATATTTACATCTAACACAATTTCTCAACTCATATGGAAACAGGGTTTGTAACATGCCTTTTATGAAGAAAACACTACTTTTAGAATAGAATGTACTACTTTCAACTACAGTTGTTTTAATGAAGTAATGTAATAATAATAATTTACCTTACAGAGTGAACTTATCTGTATCCCTGTCCAGCTGCTTCTCCATCAAACACACCATCTGCAGCTTGGCCATATTTTCATTGTTAAATGTCCGCCGTTTCGATATAATTTGAAGGTTCTTGTCCGGCGGTATCGACGACTCCCCCCTGCTTCAGAATGGTGCAGACTTGCACTGACTGCCAGGCTTAAACTGCTCTGCCAAGTCTGCGACATGTCATGTTTTTGATGATTTCTTTCTTTAATTCAATGAATATCACCCACTTCTTCTTCCTAGCTTTTATTACAAAACCCTCCTAAGTTGGAGCACTCTTAAGTTGAGATACCACAGTGTTGATTGAATTGATTTTTGAGGCACACTTATATACGACTTTTAATGTCATTTTGATAGTAGGCTAATATAGACACATCATGTGTTGCCTTCATTATAACACTTATATAAGACTTTTGAAGTAATTTTGATGGTAGGCTAATATAGACACTTACATCATGTGTTGCCTTCATTATAACACTTATATAAGACATTTAAAGTCATTTTGATAGTAGGCTAATATAGACACTTACATTATGTGTTGTACTAATTATAACACTTAAATAAGACTTTTACAGTCATTTTGATAGTAGGCTAATATAGACACTTACATCATGTGTTGCCTTCATTATAACACTTATATAAGACTTTTGAAGTCATTTTGATGGTAGGCTAATATAGACACTTACATCATGTGTTGCCTTCATTATAACACTTGTATAAGGCTTTAGTCATTTTGATAGTAGGCTAATATAGACACTTACATTATGTGTTGTACTCATTATAACACTTAAATAAGACTTTTACAGTCATTTTGATAGTAGGCTAATATAGACACTTACATCATGTGTTGCCTTCATTATAACACTTATATAAGACTTTTAAAGTCATTTTGATAGTAGGCTAATATAGCTAATATAGACACATCACGTGTTGTCTTCATTGTAACACTTATATAAGACTTTAGTCATTTTGATAGTAGGCCAATATAGCTAATATAGACACTGACATCATGTGTTGCCTTCATTATAACACTTATATAAGACTTTTGAAGTCATTTTGATGGTAGGCTAATATAGACACTTACATCATGTGTTGCCTTCATTATAACACTTGTATAAGGCTTTAGTCATTTTGATAGTAGGCTAATATAGCTACTATAGACACTTACATCATGTGTTGCCTTCATTATAACACTTATATAAGACTTTTAAAGTCATTTTGATAGTAGGCTAATATAGCTAATATAGACACATCACGTGTTGTCTTCATTGTAACACTTATATAAGACTTTAGTCATTTTGATAGTAGGCCAATATAGCTAATATAGACACTGACATCATGTGTTGTCTTCATTATAACACTTATATAAGACTTTTGAAGTAATTTTGATGGTAGGCTAATATAGACACTTACATCATGTGTTGTCTTCATTATAACACTTGTATAAGGCTTTTAAAGTCATTTTGATAGTAGGCTAATATAGCTAATATAGACACTTACATCACGTGTTGTCTTCATTGTAACACTTATATAAGACTTTAGTCATTTTGATAGTAGGCCAATTTAGCTAATATAGACACTTACATCATGCGTTGCCTTCATTATAACACTTATATAAGACTTTTGAAGTAATTTTGATGGTAGGCTAATATAGCTAAAATAGACACATCATGTGTTGCCTTCATTATGACACTTATATAAGCCTTTTAAAAGTCATTTTGATAGTAGGCTAATATAGACACTTACATCATGTGTTGCCTTCATTATAACACTTATATAAGACTTTTAAAGTCATTTTGATAGTAGGCTAATATAGCTAATATAGACACATCACGTGTTGTCTTCATTGTAACACTTATATAAGACTTTAGTCATTTTGATAGTAGGCCAATTTAGCTAATATAGACACTTACATCATGCGTTGCCTTCATTATAACACTTATATAAGACTTTTGAAGTAATTTTGATGGTAGGCTAATATAGACACTTACATCATGTGTTGTCTTCATTATAACACTTGTATAAGGCTTTTAAAGTCATTTTGATAGTAGGCTAATATAGCTAATATAGACACTTACATCACGTGTTGTCTTCATTATAACACTTATATAAGACTTTAGTCATTTTGATAGTAGGCCAATTTAGCTAATATAGACACTTACATCATGCGTTGCCTTCATTATAACACTTATATAAGACTTTTGAAGTAATTTTGATGGTAGGCTAATATAGCTAAAATAGACACATCATGTGTTGCCTTCATTATGACACTTATATAAGCCTTTTAAAAGTCATTTTGATAGTAGGCTAATATAGACACATCACGTGTTGTCTTCATTATAACACTTGTATAAGACTTTAGTCATTTTGATAGTAAGCTAATATAGCTAATATAGACACTTACATCACGTGTTGTCTTCATTATAACACTTATATAAGACTTTAGTCATTTTGATAGTAAGCTAATATAGCTAATATAGACACTTACATCAGGTGTTGCCTTCATTATAACACTTATATAAGACTTTTAAAGTCATTTTGATAGTAGGCTAATATAGCTAATATAGACACTTACATCATGCGTTGCCTTCATTATAACACTTATATAAGACTTTTAAAGTCATTTTGATAGTAGGCTAATATAGCTAATACAGGCACTTACATCATGTGTTGTCTTCATTATAGCACTTATATAAGGCTTTTGAAATCATTTGGATAGTAGGCTAATATAGCTAATATAGACACTTACATCATGTGTTGCCTTCATTATAACACTTATATAAGACGTTTAAAGTCATTTTGATAATAGGCTAATATAGCTAATATAGACACTTACATCACGTGTTGTCTTCATTATAACACTTATATAAGACTTTTAAAGTCATGTTGATAGTAGGCTAATATAGACACTTACATCATGTGTTGCCTTCATTATAACACTTATATAAGGCTTTTAAAGTCATTTTGATAGTAGGCTAATATAGCTAATACAGGCACTTACATCATGTGTTGTCTTCATTACAACACTTATATAAGACTTTTAAAGTCATTTTGATAGTAGGCTAATATAGCTAATATAGACACTTACATCATGTGTTGCCTTCATTATAACACTTATATAAGCCGTTTAAAGTCATTTTGATAATAGGCTAATATAGCTAATATAGACACTTACATCACGTGTTGTCTTCATTATAACACTTATATAAGACTTTAGTAATTTTGATAGTAGGCCAATATAGCCAATATAGGCACTTACATCCTGTGTTGTCTTCATTATAACACTTACATAAGACTTTTAAAGTCATGTTGATAGTAGGCTAATATAGACACTTACATCATGTGTTGCCTTCATTATAACACTTATATAAGGCTTTAGTCATTCTGATAGTAGGCTAATATAGACACTTACATCATGCGTTGCCCTCATTATAACCCTTATATAAGACTTTTTATGTCATTTAGATAGTAGGCTAATATAGACACTTACATCATGTGTTGCCTTCATTATAACACTTATACAAGACTTTTAAAGTCATTTTGATAGTAGGCTAATATAGCTAATATAGACACTTACATCATGTGTTGCCTTCATTATAACACTTATATAAGACTTTTAAAGTCATTTTGATAGTAGGCTAATATAGACACTTACATCATGTGTTGTCTTCATTATAACACTTATATAAGACTTTTAAAGTCATTTTGATAGTAGGCTAAGATAGCTAATATAGACACTTACATCAGGTGTTGTCTTCATTATAACACTTATATAAGACTTTTAAAGTCATTTTGATAGTAGGCTAATATAGCTTATATAGACACTTACATCATGTGTTGTCTTCATTATAACACTTATACAAGACTTTTAAAGTCATTTTGATAGTAGGCTAATATAGTTAATATAGACACATCATGTGTTGCCTTCATTAGAACACTTATGTAAGACTTTTAAAGTAATTTTGATAGTAGGCTAATATAGACACTTACATCATGTGTTGCCTTCATTATAACACTTATATAAGACTTTTCATGTCATTTTGATAGTAGGCTAATATAGACACTTACATCATCATCAATCAATCAATGTTTATTTATATAGCCCCAAATCACAAATGTCTCAAAGGACTGCACAAATCATTACGACTACAACATCCTCGGAAGAACCCACAAAAGGGCAAGGAAAACTCACACCCAGTGGGCAGGGAGAATTCACATTCAGTGGGACGCCAGCGACAATGCTGACTATGAGAAACCTTGGAGAGGACCTCAGATGTGGGCAACCCCCCCCCTCATGTGTTGCCCTCATTATAACCCTTATATAAGACTTTTCATGTCATTTTGATAGTAGGCTAATATAGACACTTACATCATGTGTTGCCTTCATTATAACACTTAAATAAGGCTTTAGTCATTCTGATATTAGTCTAATATAGACATTTACATCATGCGTTGCCCTCATTATAACGCTTATATAAGACTTTTTATGTCATTTAGATAGTAGGCTAACATAGACACTTACATCATGTGTTGTCTTCATTATAACACTTATATAAGACTTTTAAAGTCATTTTGATAGTAGGCTAATATAGTTAATATAGACACATCATGTGTTGCCTTCATTAGAACACTTATGTAAGACTTTTAAAGTCATTTTGATAGTAGGCTAATATAGCTAATATAGACACTTACATCATGTGTTGCCTTCATTATAACCCTTATATAAGACTTTTCATGTCATTTTGATAGTAGGCTAATATAGACACTTACATCATGTGTTGTCTTCATTATAACACTTATACAAGACTTTTAAAGTCATTTTGATAGTAGGCTAATATAGACACTTACATCATGTGTTGTCTTCATTATAACACTTATACAAGACTTTTAAAGTCATTTTGATAGTAGGCTAATATAGACACTTACATCATGCATTGCCTTCATTATACACTTGTATAAGACTTTTAAAGTAATTTTGATAGTAGGCTAATATAGCTAATATAGACACTTACATCATGTGTTGTCTTCATTATAACACTTATATAAGACATTTAAAGTAATTTTGATAGTAGGCTAATATAGCTAATATAGATACTTACATCATGTGTTGCCTTTATTATAACACTTATATAAGACTTTTAAAGTCATTTTGATAGTAGGCTAATATAGTTAATATAGACACATCATGTGTTGCCTTCATTAGAACACTTATATAAGACTTTTCATGTCATTTTGATAGTAGGCTAATATAGACACTTACATCATGTGTTGCCTTCATTATAACACTTAAATAAGGCTTTAGTCATTCTGATATTAGTCTAATATAGACATTTACATCATGCGTTGCCCTCATTATAACCCTTATATAAGACTTTTTATGTCATTTAGATAGTAGGCTAACATAGACACTTACATCATGTGTTGTCTTCATTATAACACTTATATAAGACTTTTAAAGTCATTTTGATTGTAGGCTAATATAGCTAATATAGACACTTCCATCACGTGTTGCCTTCATTATAACACTTATATAAGACTTTTAAAGTCACTTAGCTAATATAGACACTTACATCATGTGTTGCCTTCATTATAACACTTATATAAGACTTAAACATTTTTGCGGCTCCAGCCAGAATTTTTTTTTCTTCGTATTTTTGGTCCAACATGGCTCTCTCAACATTTTGGGTTGCCGACCTTTGCCCGAGTAGAAAGTCCACGCACCTTAGTCCCAGCATCACTACATTGTCCCCTGGTTGGTGTCACTTTATTACTAACATTCTATTATCCACACAGTGTTTTTCTCTCCTTTTTTTTTTGTTCGTATCTCAAAGTGTTTTTCCACGCAGTTGAACACATGTATCGGTCTTCTTCCTAACCAGACAACAAGGATGTGTCTGTGATGATGCGAGACATGGACGTCAACGCCATCGCCGGCACGCTGAAGTTGTATTTCCGCGAGCTGCCGGAGCCTCTTTTCACTGACGAGATGTACCCCAACTTTTCTGGAGGCGTCGGTTAGTAACTTCTAAATGTCAACAAGTCGTCACCAGTCCCCTTCATCCCTATGCTTACACCAGGGGTGTCCAAAGTGTGGCCTGGGGGCCATTTGCAGCCCGCAGCTAATCGTTTACCGGCCCGCCACACGTTCTGAAAAAATTGCAAAATTGATAGTATTGCAAAAATTTAAAAAAATTTAAAAAAAAAGTGGAATGAGGTGAAATCTAATGAGAAAAAGTGCCAATTTTGACACAAAGCTGCCATGCAGGCAGTTTTTTTGTTCCTTTTGTCTTTATTTTCTTTTTTTTCCATTGCTCACAGAAAAAAAAGACAAAAAAAAATCTATGCTATAATGAATTATTACTTAAAAATTATCACTTTAAAATGTTTTATGTGGAAAAAATATTGCATATGTTGTGCGGTTGCCATATAAAAACATCAAAGTTTTGACTAAAGAGCATAAAACAAACAAAATAATAGTTCAAACTTAAAATTTACAGATGTATCGGAAGTTAATCTTGAAATTTAATTGTTAAAAGTAGAAAAAAATAATAAACATGTGTCACTTTATGAGTGGGGAACCTTTCGGATCTCTAATATATTTAGTAGGATTTTATTTAACTTTTCACTGTGATTACTCAAAAATATTAAATAATTAAAATCAATGGTGTCCTGCATTATTGATCTTTGAGGGCTTTAATTGTTAAATAAAGGAACTCTCCTCAAAGAATCAATAAAATACTATCTATCTATCCATCTATCTTTCTATCTATCTATCTAAATACTGCATATTTCAGTTTTACTATAAAAACCAAAGTTGTCTTTGACGGAAAAGGCATAAAACCTTATTTATTTTACTTTATATCAACCTCAAGTTGATATAGAGATTTACTGTAAGCATTAAATTAAAAACAATAATAATAATTTGACTTATTTTTAACTTTATAGTGACTAAGATCCTCTATGCTCCCCAGGAGCCCATCCATCCATCCATCCATCCATCAATCATCTTCCGCTTATCCGAGGTTGGGTCACGGGGGCAGCAGCCTAAGCAGGGAAGCCCAGACTTCCCTCTCCCCAGCCACTTTGTCCAGCTCTTCCTGGGGGATCCCGAGGCGTTCCCAGGCCAGTCGGGAGACATAGTCTTCCCAACGTGTCCTGGGACTTCCCGGTGGTCTCCTACCGGTTGGACGTGCCCTAAACACCTCCCTAGGGAGGCGTTCGGGTGGCATCCTGACCAGATGCCCGAACCACCTCATCTGGCTCCTCTCGATGTGAAGAAGCAGCGGCTTTACTTTGAGCTCCTCCCTGATGGCAGAGCTTCTCACCCTATCTCTAAGGGAGAGCCCCGCCACACGGCGGAGGAAACTCATTTCGGCCGCTTGTACCCGTGATCTTATCCTTTCGGTCATGACCCAAAGCTCATGACCATAGGTGAGGATGGGAACGTAGATCGACCGGTAAATTTAGAGCTTTGCCTTCCGGCTCAGCTCCTTCTTCACGCCAACGGATCGGTACAACGTCCGCATTACTGAAGACGCCGCACCGATCCGCCTGTCGATCTCACGATCCACTCTTCCTCCACTCGTGAACAAGACTCCTAAGTACTTGAACTCCTCCACTTGGGGCAGGGTCTCCTCCCCAACCCGGAGATGGCATTCCACCCTTTTCCGGGCGAGAACCATGGACTCGGACTCG
The DNA here is from genome assembly GCF_033978795.1 of Nerophis ophidion. Lineage (NCBI taxonomy): Eukaryota > Metazoa > Chordata > Actinopteri > Syngnathiformes > Syngnathidae > Nerophis > Nerophis ophidion. The sequence continues at coordinate 70,564,621 of NC_084617.1, forward strand.
GAGGTGCTGATTCTCATTCCGGTCGCTTCACACTCGGCTGCGAACCGATCCAGTGAGAGCTGAATATCCCGGTCAGATGAAGCCATCAGGACTACATCATCTGCAAAAAGCAGAGACCTAATCCCGCGGTCACCAAACCGGAACCCCTCAACGCCTTGACTGCGCCTAGAAATTCTGTCCATAAAAGTTATGAACAGAATCGGTGACAAAGGGCAGCATTGGCGGACTCCAACCCTCACTGGAAACGTGTCCGACCAGGAGCCATAAGGATTAAAAAAAAAATCCATATATTTTGTTATGGTTTGAAAATGAAAAATATCAAAATGTCCCCCGCATTCTTACATTTTTCTGTGTGCGGCCCTCTGTGGAAAAAGTTTGGACACCCCTGGCTTACACTGTGCATTGATTTTTTTGATTGATTGAGACTTTTATTAGTAGATTGCACAGTACAGTACATATTCTGTACAATTGAGCACTAAATGGTAACACCCCAATAAGTTTTTCAACTTGTTTAAGTCGGGGTCCACGTTCATCAATTCATGGTCTGTTTTACTTGTACAATCACGTATTTTTTCTTTTAAAGTTTGACTGACATGTCCCCCCCCCCGGTACATGTGACTGATGGCTAAAATGTTCCTCCAGCTCTGTGTGACACTGTGGCCAAGGAGAGCTGCATGCTCAACCTGCTGCTGTCTCTACCAGAACCCAACCTGCTCACCTTCCTTTTCCTGCTGGACCACCTGAAAAGGTAAGATGCGCCTGACATTGACATACCGCCAATCGTGTGATTATCATTTTATCACCAACAGCAGGTCCAGAAAGTATTTACAGCGCTTCACTTTTAACACAAAATGGAACAAACCTCAAAATTCTACACCATAATAACATTTTTTTTGTTATGTCCGCACCCTGCTTAAAAAGAGCTGAATCAATCAATGACTGTATTTCCTTGAATTGCCGCCGGGCCGCTAATTAATTTAAAACCTCTTCTCACTCCGGCACTTACCAAAGGCATGCAGTAAAAATTTGAGTGTGATGTAAGGATACCATCATGAAAAGCACATATAATAAAAAAAAACGTTATCATGGTCTTACCTTTACTTATAAATGAATAAGTGAATGTCCAGTCCATAGTGGATGTAACATAATAGTCTGAGAGTCCAGTCCATAGTGGATCTAATATAATAGTGTGAGAGTCCAGTCCATAGTGGATCTAACATAATAGTGAGAGTCCAGTCCATAGTGGATCTAACATAATAGTCTGAGAGTCCAGTCCATAGTGGATCTAACATAATAGTGTGAGAGTCCAGTGCATAGTGGATCTAACATAATAGTGAGAGTCCAGTCCATAGTGGATTTAACATAATAGTGTGAGAGTCCAGTCCATAGAGGATCTAACATGATAGTGAGAGTCCAGTGCATAGTGGATCTAACATAATAGGGAGAGTCCAGTCCATAGTGGATTTAACATAATAGTGTGAGAGTCCAGTCCATAGAGGATCTAACATGATAGTGAGAGTCCAGTCCATAGTGGATCTAACATAATAGCGAGAGTCCAGTCCATAGTGGATCTAACATAATAGTGAGAGTCCAGTCCATAGTGGATCTAACATAATAGTGAGAGTCCAGTCCATACTTGTATAACATCATAGTGAGAGTAGTCCAGTCCATAGTGGATCTAACATAATAGTGAGAATCCAGTCCATAGTGGATCTAACATAATAGTGTGAGAGTCCAGTGCATAGTGGATCTAACATAATAGGGAGAGTCCAGTCCATAGTGGATTTAACATAATAGTGTGAGAGTCCAGTCCATAGAGGATCTAACATGATAGTGAGAGTCCAGTCCATAGTGGATCTAACATAATAGCGAGAGTCCAGTCCATAGTGGATCTAACATAATAGTGAGAGTCCAGTCCATAGTGGATCCAACATAATAGTGAGAGTCCAGTCCATACTGGATATAACATCATAGTGTGAGAGTCCAGTCCATAGTGGATCTAACATAATAGTGAGAATCCAGTCCATAGTGGATCTAACATAATAGTGAGAATCCAGTCCATAGTGGATCTAACATAATAGTGAGAGAGTCCAGTCCATAGTGGATCTAACATAATAGTGAGAGAGTCCAGTCCATAGTGGATCTAACATAATAGTGAGAGAGTCCAGTCCATAGTGGATCCAACATAATAGTGAGAGTCCAGTCCATAGTGGATCTAACATAATAGTGAGAGAGTCCAGTCCATAGTGGATCTAACATAATAGTGAGAGTCCAGTCCATAGTGGATCTAACATAATAGTGAGAGTCCAGTCCATAGTGGATCTAACATAATAGTGAGAGTCCAGTCCATAGTGGATCTAACATAATATTGTGAGAGTCCAGTCCATAGTGGATCTAACATAATATTGTGAAAGTCCAGTCCATAGTGGATCTAACATAACAGTGAGAGAGTCCAGTCCATAGTGGATCTAACATAACAGTGAGAGAGTCCAGTCCATAGTGGGTCTAACATAATATTGTGAGAGTCCAGTCCATAGTGGATCTAACATAATATTGTGAAAGTCCAGTCCATAGTGGATCTAACATAATAGTGAGAGAGTCCAGTCCATAGTGGATCTAACATAATAGTGAGAGAGTCCAGTCCATAGTGGATCTAACATAATAGTGAGAGAGTCCAGTCCATAGTGGATCCAACATAATAGTGAGAGTCCAGTCCATAGTGGATCTAACATAATAGTGAGAGAGTCCAGTCCATAGTGGATCTAACATAATAGTGAGAGTCCAGTCCATAGTGGATCTAACATAATAGTGAGAGTCCAGTCCATAGTGGATCTAACATAATAGTGAGAGAGTCCAGTCCATAGTGGATCTAACATAATAGTGAGAGAGTCCAGTCCATAGTGGATCTAACATAATAGTGAGAGAGTCCAGTCCATAGTGGATCCAACATAATAGTGAGAGTCCAGTCCATAGTGGATCTAACATAATAGTGAGAGAGTCCAGTCCATAGTGGATCTAACATAATAGTGAGAGTCCAGTCCATAGTGGATCTAACATAATAGTGAGAGTCCAGTCCATAGTGGATCTAACATAATAGTGAGAGTCTAGTCCATACCAACCCTTTAACATAATGCATGTTCCCCCTGTAACAGAGTGTCTGAAAAGGAGTGTGTCAACAAGATGTCTCTACACAACCTGGCCACGGTCTTTGGTCCCACTCTGCTGCGGCCTTCAGAGAAAGACAGCAAGGTCAGCATGAACATCTCCCAGCCCATCTCCATGAACGACAGCTGGTCCCTGGAGGTCATGGCTCAGGTACCTCATCTCGCCCTCGACCCGCCGGCGGACGCGTCCTCACTTCTTTCTCTTGTTGCAGGTGCAAGTTCTCCTCTATTTTCTGCAGCTAGAGAACATTCCCACACCCGACAGCAAACGACAAAGCCTCCTCTTCTCCACGGAAGTATAGCGGCGTGGGGAGGAAAAGACTTCCTTGAATACGCTGCAGAGTTCTGCCACCAGGCGGCGCCATCACCCTGTGAGTCATAAACAGAAGCTACTTTTCTGAGCTGTGAGAGTTGACCTTGCTGCAAATGTTTTCAAAGTCATGGCGCACATTATGTCCATATGCACAAGAGTCAATTGGTAACATTCCTGTAAGGAAGCAAGAGAGATGACAGCAGAAATGTTAAATACAGTAACACTTTTGTATGGGGAACACATATTCACCATTAATTAACGTGCAAAATAGTAACATAATGGCTCCTAATTAGTCATTATTAAGTACTTAATAATGCCTTATTTTGCATGGCCTAATTATACAAGCAGTAAGCTTTTAATCAATCAATCAATCAATCAATGTTTATTTATATAGCCCCAAATCACAAATGTCTCAAAGGACTACAACATCCTCGGAAGAACCCACAAAAGGGCAAGGAAAACTCACACCCAGTGGGCAGGGAGAATTCACATCCAGTGGGACGCCAGTGACAATCAATCAATCAATCAATGTTTACTTATATAGCCCTAAATCACTAGTGTCTCAAAGGGCTGCACAAACCACCACGACATCCTCGGTAGGCCCACATAAGGGCAAGGAAAACTCACACCCAGTGGGACATCGGTGACAATAATGACCCAGTGGGACGTCGGTGACAATGATGACTATGAGAACCTTGGAGAGGAGGAAAGCAATGGATGTCGAGCGGGTCTAACATGATACTGTGAAAGTTCAATCCATAATGGATCCAACACAGTCGCGAGAGTCCAGTCCAAAGCGGATTCAACACAGCAGCGAGAGTCCCGTTCACAGCGGAGCCAGCAGGAAACCATCCCAAGCGGAGGCGGATCAGCAGCGCTGACTATGCTGACTATGAGAAACCTTGGAGAGGACCTCAGATGTGGGCACCCCCCCCCTCCCCCCTTTAGGGGACCGAAAGCAATGGATGTCGAGCGGGTCCAACATGATACTGTGAAAGTTCAATCCATAGTGGCTCCAACACAGCCGCGAGAGTTCAGTTCAAAGCGGATCCAAGACAGCACCGAGAGTCCCGTCCACAGGAAACCATCTCAAGCGGAGGCGGATCAGCAGCGTAGAGATGTCCCCAACCGATACAGGCGAGCGCTCCATCCTGGGTCTCGACTCTGGATAGCCAGTACTTCATCCATGGTCATCGGACCGGACCCCCCGGGGACATAGGAGAAAGAAAAGAAGCGGCAGATCAACTGGTCTAAAAAGGAGGTCTATTTAAAGGCTAGAGTATACAAATGAGTTTTAAGGTGAGACTTAAATGCTTCTACTGAGGTAGCATCTCGAACTGTTACCGGGAGGGCATTCCAGAGTACTGGAACCCGAACGGAAAACGCTCTATAGCCCGCAGACTTTAACTAAGAGTCTTCCCTCAATTACCTCAGAATTATTGCTTATTAGTAGGGATGCACCGAAATGAGAATTTGTGGCCGAAGCCGAAACCAAATAAAATTTGAGCGCTTGGCCGAATACCGAATAATAAATGCAGTTTTTCACAACTTTTCTATATTGCATAAATAGCCTTGAATACATTTTCAGACATGTTTTTCAAATAAAGTAAATTTTTATTGAATATTGACATTTTTGTAATATTCCAGTAGCTTTTGCGTGTTCCAAAAAAAAAAAAAAATAGTTTTTCATTTATATTAGGCCTTCAAACAAAACATGCATTCCAAAAAAAAAAAAAGTGCATTAAAGTGGATAAACCCACAACAAATGAATTATTGTCCTTTTGGCAAAAGTCTGCTTAGCCACAGTAGATATGCTAATAATGTAAACAGAAGTCTCAAGTAAATCTCAATTAAGTGTGTGCTTGTAACCTCATACACTTATACAGGTACACAACAGGCTAATAATGTAAACAGAGGCCCCACTAAATCTCAATAAGTGTGTGCTTGTAACCTCATACACTTATACAGGTACACAACATATCCCAGGCCAGAACAGATTTGTCAATAACAGTACTTCAGCTTCAGAATAAAAAGAAAGGAAACTAACTATGTATAAAACAATTTAAATTTAACACTGCACGTTGGTCGATTGCGTCTTTGCGGTCACACGCCACTATTCGGCCTTGCTTTTAACTCATTCCACCGAAGTCCGAATGTGGCTTTTTTTTGCCATATTCGGCCGAATATATTCGGTTACCGATTAATCGGTGCATCCCTACTTATTAGTAACCCTAACACTAACCCAGGACTGAATTATTTTACTCGGGGGGGGGGCAGATTTAGATAAAAAAGTAACACTAACACAAAACCTCACAATAATGATTGAAAGCTAAAAACGTTATGACGTACTGCCTTAAAAAAACGGAATGCAATTTGAGTTTTTTTTTACTGAATGAGACACCCAGATTGTACGTGAAAATAAAGAATGTGGGATTCACAATATTAACTACGAATGATAAAACACTGAATATTGACAACATATTTTACAATCAACCGAAACACAACCAAAATGCAACAAACAGTGAAAAAACCTCCACCTACAATCTGAGATATCTCATAGTGACTATGGTAAGTAATTAGATGACCATAGTAACTAATTACATGACCATAGTAACTAATTAGATGACCATAGTAACTCATTAGATGACCATAGTAACTAATTAGATGACCATAGTAACTCATTAGATGACCATAGTAACTAATTATATGACCATAGTAACTAATTAGATGAGCATAGTAACTAATTAGATGACCATAGTAACTAATTAGATGACCATAGTAACTAATTACATGACCATAGTAACTAATTAGATGACCATAGTAACTAATTACATGACCATAGTAACTAATTACATGACCATAGTAACTAATTAGATGACCATAGTAACTAATTAGATGACCATAGTAACTAATTACATGACCATAGTAACTAATTAGATGACCATAGTAACTAATTAGATGACCATAGTAACTAATTACATGACCATAGTAACTAATTAGATGACCATAGTAACTAATTAGATGACCATAGTAACTAATTACATGACCATAGTAACTAATTACATGACCATAGTAACTAATTACATGACCATAGTAACTAATTATATGACCATAGTAACTAATTACATGACCATAGTAACTAATTAGATGACCATAGTAACTAATTACATGACCATAGTAACTAATTACATGACCATAGTAACTAATTAGATGACCATAGTAACTAATTATATGACCATAGTAACTAATTAGATGACCATAGTAACTAATTACATGACCACAGTAACTAATTAGATGACCATAGTACCTAATTAGATGACCATAGTAACTAATTTGATGACCATAGTAACTAATTAGATGACAATAGTAACTAATTAGATGACCATAGTAACTAATTATATGACCATAGTAACTAATTAGATGACCATAGTAACTAATTACATGACCATAGTAACTAATTAGATGACCATAGTAACTAATTACATGACCATAGTAACTAATTACATGACCATAGTAACTAATTATATGACCATAGTAACTAATTAGATGACCATAGTAACTAATTAGATGACCATAGTAACTAATTAGATGACCATAGTAACTAATTACATGACCATAGTAACTAATTACATGACCATAGTAACTAATTAGATGACCATAGTAACTAATTAGATGACCATAGTAACTAATTAGATGACCATAGTAACTAATTACATGACCATAGTAACTAATTACATGACCATAGTAACTAATTAGATGACCATAGTAACTAATTTGATGACCACTATAGTAATTATTATATGATGCAGATTCCTAGAATTGAAAGACTTAGTATAGTTGAAGACTTCCGGTCATTAGAAAACAAGACTGCACATCATAACGGCAGCTACACTTTCCATCTTAAAGATCTAAAACCGGGGTGTCCAAAGTGCGGCCCTCGGGTCATTTTTTAACGGCCCCACGGCACATTTTAAGAATACAATTGAAAACAATTTTAATCATAAAAGGTGGTATAAAAGAGCAAACAGGTGAAATGTAACAAGAAATTGTTGCAATGCTTACTCTTATAACACAAAGCTGCCATGCAGGCTGTTTCTTTCTTTAAAAAATAATAATGAATCAAAATCAATGTCATTTTGAATTATTGACCTATTCAAGGCTTCGATTACGTCACATTAAATATTCCACTTTAAGGTATTTTTTGGGGAAAATGTTGCATATTTTGTGTTTTGCCATATAAAAACTGAGCTGTTTTTTTTTTTAAAGAAGGGCCTAAACAAACAAACAAACAAAACATAAACAACAATAACACTTAAAATTGACGGATATATCTGATGTTGATCTCGAGATTATTGTGCTAAAAGTAAACACTTTAATAAGTAGGACACTTTTGGATCCCCAATTATTTTAGTGTGATCTGTTTTTAAGTGTCATTGCTCCGAAAACAATAATGAATCAAAATCCAAAATTAAGGCTCCAATTATTATATAATTTCAAATATTCCACTTAAAAAAGGTTTTTTTTTCTAATGTTGATCTAGAGATTTAGAACTTGCAAAATAATAAAAATTATAATACTGAATAATGACACATTTTTAATATTTTTTCGGACCAAAACCCTTTGGGGTCCCCGGGATCATAACTGAGTGGAGGCCTTTAATGTAGATTTTTTATACATATATTGTATTGCTTTTTAAAATACAAATTATAAAAATGGCCCCCGCTTGCTCTGATTTTTCAGTGTGCGGCCCTCTGTGGAAAACGTTCGGACACCCCTGATCTAAAACAATTATTTGGGAATGTCCGGTGGGCCAGATTGAAAAGCTTAAAGGGCCACATGGGGCCCCCGGGGCCTTAATTTCCCCAGGTCTGCCCTAACCTTAACCCTTATATCAGAGGTAGGGAACCTATGGCTCTAGAGCCAGATGTGGCTCTTTTGATGACTGCATCTGGCTCTCGGATAAATCTGAGCTGACATTGCTTAACATGATAATTATGAATAATTCCACTTGTAATCACAGTGTTAAAAATAATGTTCAAATTATAAAACATTATCATGCATTTTTAATCCATCCATCCGTTTTCTACCGCACCTGTTCAAGAAGTTGCGTTAATGGTAAGAAGTTATTTATTTATTATTGGTTAGTCTTGGGCTTGCTCTCCTGGGGGTTCTTCAGACCCCCAAGCACCGACATGAGATCCTGTTTCAGGGTTACAATATTGTTTTATTAATAGAATTTCCAGCCCCAACCCAGTCTCTCCTCCTGGCTGCTGCTTATAACAGAGCGACAGGTGATTAGATAACAAGGCCCAGGTGGGCCATCTACGCACCTTTTGCTGCAGGCCCGCGGGCCACGCCCCCCTCCACAGTTAGCTTCAGAATAACAATGTTATTACAAAGAATAAGAGACCCATTGGTCTGACTTAAAAATGCACGTGTTCAGTCGTGTTCATAAAATATTCCGGAAATATATTTAAAAATATTTGGCTTTTTGGCTCTCTCAGCCAAAAAGGTTCCCGAGCCCTGCCTTATATGTTCCCTTAGTGTCCAAATAACTCAAAATTAAGTCGGTAACACTTAAGTATGGGGAACATATTCACCATTAATTCCTTGTTTATTAACATGCAAAATAGTAACATATTGGCTCTTAATTAGTCATTATTAAGAACGTATTAATTCCTTATTCTTATTATACAAGCAATCAATCAATCAATCAATGTTTACTTATATAGCCCTAAATCACTAGTGTCTCAAAGGGCTGCACAAACCACTACGACATCATCGGTAGGCCCACATAAGGGCAAGGAAAAACTCACACCCAGTGGGACGTCGGTGACAATGATGACTATGAGAACCTTGGAGAGGAGGAAAGCAATGGATGTCGAGCGGGTCTAACATGATACTGTGAAAGTTCAATCCATAATGGATCCAACACAGTCGCGAGAGTCCAGTCCAAAGCGGATCTAACACAGCAGCGAGAGTCCCGTTCACAGCGGAGCCAGCAGGAAACCATCCCAAGCGGAGGCGGATCAGCAGCGCAGAGATGTCCCCAGCCGATACACAGGCGAGCAGTACGTAGCCACCGGATCGGACCGGACCCCCTCCACAAGGGAGAGTGGGACATAGGAGAAAAATAAAAGAAACGGCAGATCAACTGGTCTAAAAAGGGAGTCTATTTAAAGGCTAGAATATACAAATGAGTTTTAAGGTGAGACTTAAATGCTTCTACTGAGGTGGCATCTCGAACTGTTACCGGGAGGGCATTCCAGAGTACTGGAGCCCGAAATGAAAACGCTCTATAGCCCGCAGACTTTTTTTGGGCTTTGGGAATCACTAATAAGCCGGAGTCCTTTGAACGCAGATTTCTTGCCGGGACATATGGTACAATACAATCGGCAAGATAGGATGGAGCTAGACCGTGTAGTATTTTATACGTAAGTAGTAAAACCTTAAAGTCACATCTTAAGTGCACAGGAAGCCAGTGCAGGTGAGCCAGTACAGGCGTAATGTGATCAAACTTTCTTGTTCTTGTCGAAAGTCTAGCAGCCGCATTTTGTACCAACTGTAATCTTTTAATGCTAGACATGGGGAGACCCGAAAATAATACGTTACAGTAATCGAGGCGAGACGTAACAAACGCATGGATAATGATCTCAGTGTCTTTAGTGGACAGAATGGAGCAAATGAACTATAAGTCTTCCCTCAATAACCTCAGAATTATTGCTAATTAGTAACCCTCACCCTTATATGTTCCCCTAGTGTCCAAATAACTATAAATTAAGTCTTCGTTAACTAATTAATGGTGAATATGTCCCCATATTTTTGAACCAATCAGGTGAAATTGGATCATTTTCTAAGACACGTGTCTACAGTAAGTGTTTCTCCGCTACAGGTGACAAATTTAGCGGTCATGTTGTTTGAAGTTCAAGGTTTTTGTGTCCAACATGCGGGCGTGTTGAACTGGACTCAACTGGAAGTGTTTCTTTCCATAATGTTCCTTTAACCCAGGGGGTGTCCATAGCCATATTTTTGTTTTTACTTCCCCATAAGCAATAATTATGAATACAATATATTGTGAAATATTACAGTAGTTTCTTTAACGAACTGTGGCTCACCGCATCCTTTGATCAGGTAAAGCAGGGGTAGGGAACCTATGGCTCTAGAGCCAGATGCGGCTCTTTTGATGACTGCATCTGGCTCTCTGATAAATCTGAGCTGACGTTGCTTAACACGATAAGTAATGAATAATTCCGCTGGTATTCACAGTGTTAAAAATAACGTTCAAAATATAAAACATTCTCATGCATTTTAATCCATCCATCCGTTTCTATCCCACCTGTTCAAGAAGTCGCATTAATGGTCAAAAGTATTTCATTTATTATTGGTTACTTTCAGAATAACAATGTTATTAAAAACAATAAGAAATGCACACATTTAGTTGTAGTAATTAGGGAAAGTCCAAATAAAATAGAAGGCGACACGTTTACGCGTTTCTCCTCATTGAGCTAAATTGAATCCTGTCTCTGTTCAATTCCTTGCTTCTTGTTCTGTTTAATAAAGGCCATCAGTGTTTGAACCTGACAGTTGCATTCAGTGTTAAAAATATTATACGGCTCTCACGGAAGTACATTTTAAAATATTTGGCTTTCATGGCTCTCTCAGCCAAAAAGGTTCCCGACCCTTGCCGTAAAGGTTTGGACACCCCTGCCTGAGCCTAATTCTTCATAATTTGTCCTCACAGTTTTGTTTTGTTTTTTTAATCATATTTTGCTATAGATATTTGTGCGTTGGTGTTTTTGAACTGCATTCCTCCTTTAGCTTCCTGCCTTTGAAGGACACCAATAGCTGCAAGAGCAGCTGGTGTGCTATACTAGAACACTCATGGGGTGATAACAGGCTTATAACCCCACTTAGGGTATTCCAAGTCTATGTAAAAACTAAATATATAGACCATGTGCTTGTATTGACTTATTTTTTTTTCCAAATCTTTACAAGTTTTGTGTACCACTTTATTCTTGTAATTCATGTAAAATACTGCTAGTTGATGAACAATGGCCAAATAATGTATGATTCCTTTCAATAAAGACTACCTAACATAATTGTCACCATGTTGTCTTTCTTCAAGGTATTGTTTCTAACCGCCACGGTTTGTACTTTTAATAATATTGTAATTTTTCCAGATGAAAAAAATGGTTGCAATCCTGGCAACTTGTGTGTATTGTGTTCCAGACCGAGGATTATACAAGAGTACATCAAGACCTGGGGTTTCCTTTCATTTCGGTGGTACGAGCTGCCCGTGACATACAGTTTGTCTCCAACTGCATGTTTTTAAATGACACTGTTGACCTGCAACTAAACCATTCTATCCACGAGATGTGAGTTTACTTTGAATTTATTGATAGTGATTATGATTAGAATTAAAGCTGCAAGCAGTGATGGACGGGACCGACTTCTGCTGGTGTTCCTGCCTTTACCCATTGAACACATCTTTACCTGCACTTTACCTACCTTTCCTGCATCCTGGGGTCCCACTGGTGCTTCTTTCTTTCACCCATACATGCTGGTGCTTCCTGCCATCACCCAGACAACATATCTTTACCTTCACATTACCTACCTTCTCTGTATCCTGGAGTCAAACTGGTGCCTCCGTCTTTCACCAAGTCAACATATCTTTACCTGCACAGTACCTACCTTCTCTGCATTGTGTGGTCACGCTGGTGCTTCCTGCGTTTAAGCCGCCGTCTTGAAACGGCAGCAGCGCAGCGGTTCTTTGAAGGCTCGTAAAATCAAAACCGGAGCAGTTAAAAAAAAACTCTTTGCGCAACTTTTAATCAGAAGGGTTCAATCTCTTTCCTGTGCAAGTTTAAAGCCGACACAACAAACGCGCTTAGAGGAGATAATGTTTGAAAAAAGGTGAAGGGTTTTTACAAAACTTTTTTTTGCCAACATCCTGTTGATTTGTGCTGAAGAATGTAAAAGAATGAAATGTAGGTCTAAGTGAGACCTACATAGAGGTTTTTGTTTCATGTCTCTACAACATTCCTACCCGAAGTTACAAGCAGTTTTGTCTGTGTTTTCTTCCTAGGAGCAGTTTAGTTTTATTCCTAAGGGGCGCTAGAGCGCAATTTTGAGTTTTGGGTTTGGGTTTTTTATTAGATCGCAAATTTCACCAGTTCTGATGTGTGTCCAGTTTGAAGCATTTTAAGGGGGTTAAATTACAGCTCAAGTCAAAGATGACATTTTTTTAGGAAACTTTTGTTTTGAAGGGCTTTTGCCAACTTCCTGTTGATTTTTGCTGAAGGTCAGCGTATGAAATCCAGGTCTAAGTCAGACCTACATAGAGGTAGGTTTTATTTTCATGTCTCTAGAGAGCTGGGACCAAAGTCTTTTTTTTCACATTCTGGCCCTCAGAAGGGTTCAATCTCTTTCCTGTGCGAGTTTGAAGCCGACACAACAAACGCGCTCAGAGGAGATAATGTTTTAAAAAAGGTGACTGGTTTTTACAAAACGTTTGTTTTGAAGGGTTAATTGCCATTTCCTGGTGATTTTTGCTGAAATATGTCAATTAATGAAATGTAGGTCTAAGTGAGACCTACATAGAGGTTTTTGTTTCATGTCTGTACGACATTCCTAAAGGAATTTACAAGCAGTTTTGTCTGTGTTTCTTTCCTAGGGGGCGCTAGAGCGCAATTTTAAGTTTTGGGTTTTTTTTTTTTTTTTTATTAGATGGCAATTTTCGCCAGTCCTGATGTGTGATTAAATTTGGGGAGTTTTGAAGCATGTTAAGGGGTTCAAATTACAGCTCAAAGAGGCGGCGGTATAATAATAATAAAACCTTTGAAATACAATAGGGTCCTCTGTCCCAAAGGGACATTCGGTCCCTAATAACATGGGGAAACATAATACAATATATATGTACTGTGTGTGTGTGTATATGTATATGTATATATATATATATATATATATATATATATATATATATATATATATATATATATATATATATATATATTTAGCTACGTTTAGCTTTGGTTTAAGACTCTTAGTTCCGTTTCAGCACCCCTGGGTTTGTGTTTCATGGTTTCAATGGGTGCAGATTATGTTCACCTGCCTCTGATTAGTGTTAGGGGCGCTCACCTGCTACCGGACATTAATCAGAAAGCTATTTATTTCTGCCTGTCGCCGCACTCGGGCTGGCTGTTACGTTTGCTTCAAGCAACATTACGTTGGTAAATCCTGGCTTCTGATTCCTGTTTCTATGCTAAGCTTTCCCGCTAGGTTTTTCCTTAGCTGCCTGTGGTATTGGCGCGCTTTCCGGTACATTTGTATTTTGCCTGATTAATGGATAATAAATAAAGATGTCCGAAAATATCGGACTGCCGATATTATTGGCCGATAAATGCTTTAAAATGTAACATCGGAAATTATCGGTATCGGTTTCAAATAGTAAAACGTATGACTTTTTAAAACGCCGCTGTGTACACGGACGTAAGGAAGAGTACAGAGCGACAATAAACCTTAAAGGCACTGCAATAATATCTACGGCTTTTCACACACACACGTGAATGCAAGGCATACTTGGTCAACAGCCGTACAGGTCACACTGACCGTATAAACAACTTTAACACTGTTACAAATATGCGCCATACTGTGAACCCACACCAAACAAGAAGGACAAACACATTTTGGGAGAACATCCGCACCGTAACGCAACAGAACAAATACCCAGAACCCCTTGCAGCACTAACTTCCGGGACGCTACAATATACACCCCCGCCCACCTAAACCTCCTCATGCTCCCTCAGGGAGAGCATGTCCCAAATTCCATGCTGCTTTTTTGAGGCATGTTAAAATAAATAATGCACTTTGTGACTTCAATAATAAATATGGCAGTGCAATGTTGGCATTTTTTTTTCATAACTTAAGTTGATTTATTTTGGAAAACCTTGTTACATTGTTTAATGCATCCAGCGGGGCATCACAACAAAATTAGGCATAATAATGTGTTAATTCCACGACTGTATGTATCGGTATCGGTAATTAAGAGTTGGACACTATCGGAATATGGGACATCGACAAAAAAGCTATTATTGGACATCTCTAATAATAAATCATTGTCCTACCTGCACGCTGCCTCCGGAATTATATATTTATATATAGATACAGTATATATAGATAGATATATATGTACATACATATATATATATACATATATATATATATATATATGTACATATATATATGTAAATATACATATGTACATATATATATATGTACATATATATATATATACATATATATATATACATATATATATATATATATATGTACATACAAACATATATATATATATATATATTTACATATACACATATATATACACAAATATATATATTTAAATACACATATATGCATACACACACACACACACACACACACACATATAAATATATTTACACACAAACACTTGGTAAGGTTGTATTGTTGCTTCCTCATCCTTCACTTTAAGCGTGACTGAAGAATGCATTACCGACATGACAGTCTGATTAGTCCCACTCCTCAATGCTTCAGTCACACGCAGGATTCTCACAGGAATGAGGCAAAAATAAAGTCTTACCTACTGTGTATATACTTCATGTATTAGGGCTACCAAATTATTTTTTTCGTCAGAGTAATCGCCTCTGGGACTTTGGATAGTTATGATTAATCACAGGTGATTACTTGCTTGCATGTGTCATAATGGGACCCCGACGCAGAGAAGAAAAAATAAAAATAACAAAACGCACTCAAAAAAGGAGTGAGGAAAAACAATTTATACCCCTTATTAAGGAGCCCAAAGCGCTTTGACAGTATTTCCGCATTTGACCATTCACACACTGACGGTGGGAGCTGCCATGCAAGGTGCTCACCATGACCCATCAGGAGCAAGGGTGAAGTGTCTTGCTCAAGGACACAACGGACGTGACTAGGATGGTAGAAGGTGGGGATTGAACCAGTAACCCTCAGATTGCTGGCACGGCCACTCTACCAACTTCGCCACGCCGTCCCGTTATGGAAAAAAAAAAATGCCAACATGTTATTGAAGTCACAAAGTGCATTATTTTTTTTAACATGCCTCAAAACAGCAGCTTGGAATTTGGGACATGCTCTCCCTGAGAAAGCATGAGGAGGTTGAGGTGGGCGGGGCTGGGGTGTATATTGTAGCGTCCCGGAAGTGAGTGCGGCAAGGGGTTCTGGGTATTTGTTCTGTTGTGTTACGGTGCGGATGTTCTCCCGAAATGTGTTTGTCACTCTTGTTTGGTGTGGCGCATATTTGTAACAGTGTTAAAGTTGTTTATACGGCCACCCTCAGTGTGGCCTGTATGGCTGTTGACCAAGTATGCTTTGCATTCACTTGTGTGTGTGAAAATCCATAGATATTATGTGATTGGGCCGGCACGCAAAGGCAGTGTCTTTAAGGTTTATTGGCGCTCTGTACTTCTCCCTACATCGTAGAAAAGCGCTATACAAGTACAACCCATTTATCATTTACCATAACTAAGGATGCACACAAAAGGTGTAGAGAAACAAATAACACACAAAAAGGTGTGGAGAGGAAACGGTGAACACTACAGAGCAGAGCCACAGGAACTAGGAGCATGAGTGTGAAGGTCCGACAATTATATTTATATAGCGCTTTTCTCTAATCACTTAACACGCTTTGTGTATTGAAACCCATTATCTAAGTTACATTTAAATCGGTAGAGCCAGAACAGAGGCGATGAACACGACTGGAAGGGTAAAACATCAGGAATCTACTGGCGCTGAGGGAATGGACTGAAGAGCTTAAGTAGTCAAAAGGAAATGCGTATCAGGTAAGCGCGAAGGTGGCTCTGCTCCGTAGCCAGAAAACCAGGATTCAGAAACTGGAGACCCATAAGTGTCAGGCTTGCCCCTGACAGTTTGTCTATGTTTTAGTTTTTTCCTCTGCATTTGTCTGTTCCCTGAGTGCTGTGTTCCTCCTCAGTGTGTTTAGTATTTCCTGTCCTTAGTTCCTGTCTAGTGCTCTTATTTTGTCAGCTTCCTGTCTTGTTCCCCGAGTGCTGTGTTCCTCCTCAGTGTGTTTAGTATTTCCTGTCCTCAGTTCCTGTCTAGTGCTCTTATTTTGTCAGCTTCCTGTCTTGTTCCCCGAGTGCTGTGTTCCTCCTCAGTGTGTTTAGTATTTCCTGTCCTTAGTTCCTGTCTAGTGCTCTTATTTTGTCAGCTTCCTGTCTTGTTCCCTGAGTGCTGTGTTCCTCCTCAGTGTGTTTAGTATTTCCTGTCCTTAGTTCCTGTCTAGTGCTCTTATTTTGTCAGCTCCCTGTCTTGTTCCCCGAGTGCTATGTTCCTCCTCAGTGTGTTTAGTATTTCCTGTCCTTAGTTCCTGTCTAGTGCTCTTATTTTGTCAGCTTCCTGTCTTGTTCCCTGAGTGCTGTGTTCCTCCTCAGTGTGTTTAGTATTTCCTGTCCTTAGTTCCTGTCTAGTGCTCTTATTTTGTCAGCTTCCTGTCTTGTTCCATGAGTGCTGTGTTCCTCCTCAGTGTGTTTAGTATTTCCTGTCCTTAGTTCCTGTCTAGTGCTCTTATTTTGTCAGCTTCCTGTCTTGTTCCCCGAGTGCTGTGTTCCCCTTCAGCTGATTGGCATCTGGCCACACCTGTTGCCAATCAGCCGGCTCCTATTTGTACCTCCTTTTGTCTTGTGTCAGTTGCTGGATCATTGTATTGTCATTTGTATTGTCGTGCTACCTGTCGTTTTGTTACAGCTATTACCAGCTATTATCTTGTCCTGGCCGTCGTAGCGGCAAGCTGTTTTTGTTAGCCATAGCTATTGTTCTGTTTGTGATCCTCTAGCTTCCATGCTAAAGTTCATTTTTGTTTCTTGTTAGCTTCTATGCTAAAGGCCTTTTGTTTTTTATCCGCCCATGTGCGCGCTTTTGGTTCAAACCCTATGTTTGGTTTTGTCTTAGTATTTTAATTAAATCATGTTTTCATATGCTATGCCTGCCTCCGTCTCTGCATTTCGGGGTTCGACGACAACAAATAACCCTGACATAAGAGTTCTTCAGGACCAGTCGACCCGATACTGAACTCTCCTGCCCGGCCTTCTGGAATCTAGAATGGCCGTCACGGTGTAAGCTGGGTGACCATCGATCATGCACAGAGGAGGAGGCGGCGTTGAGGGAGACCACTGTGGACCGGTGCTAACCGGCTTGAGGTCAGAGACGTGAATGTCGCTGGACGCATGTGGGAAGCTGGAGTTCAACCTGCCGTAGGGCTGATTAATCCTGGGGATCTAGAAGGGGAGAAAACTTCCTGGAGAAGCCAGCCAAAGGTAAGTCCTGAGATGACAGCCGTACCTCTTGTCCAGGTTGCGAGGTGGGGGCTGGTATCCCGTGGCGGTCCGCCAGCCTACGATCCTGGGACATAGCTGCTCTTTTATCCCGCCACGCCTGATGAGCTCGGCGAATGTGCCGGTGGGAAGAAAAAGGGCAGTCAAGAGGAAATGGGTATCAGGTGTGTGTGCAGGTGACTCCGCCCCGGAACCCCCAAAACCAGGCACTGCAACACAAAGCAGACAGGTGGCAGAAAACTGCCAGATCATGACAGCATAAATACAGTCTTAAAAAAAGACCCCAATATTTGTACACAAATGCAATTTTATTTGCAGAATGTCATCCAGAAACTTTTTAAACATTTTACTTGAATGCATGTTATTTATTTGCACAAAACTTGGTAACATTTTTTCCAAATATCTCAGTATTTTCAAGTGAAATTTTACAGTAAAGTGAATTTGCATTCAATCAATCATCAATCAATGTTTATTTATATAGCCCCAAATCACAAATGTCTCAAAGGACTGCACAAATCATTACGACTACAACATCCTCGGAAGAACCCACAAAAGGGCAAGGAAAACTCACACCCAGTGGGCAGGGAGAATTCACATCCAGTGGGACGCCAGTGACAATGCTGACTATGAGAAACCTTGGAGAGGACCTCAGATGTGGGCAACCCCCCCCCCTCTAGGGGACCGAAAGCAATGGATGTCGAGCGGGTCTAACATGATACTGTGAAAGTTCAATCCATAGTGGCTCCAAGACAGCAGCGAGAGTCCCGTCCACAGGAAACCATCTCAAGCGGATCAGCAGCGTAGAGATGTCCCCAACCGATACACAGGCGAGCGGTCCATCCTGGGTCCCGACAAGCGGTCCATCCTGGGTCTCGACTCTGGACAGCCAGTACTTCATTGTCCCACAGTTGTTTTTTTTAGGTGAAAGGAAATTCTAAATAAAGATGTTGTCAAGGCTTGGTGGTAAGATCCCGTCTTGTAGAACATTGACCATATAAACACAACCCATAATGTTATAATAAATATTTTAGAATAGTTAGAATCACTTGGTTTAAGGACAGTTGTTTCCCCCTATATTCAAACACAGTGTTACTGTTCAAACCGTGTATATAACAATTTTGCTTTATTCATTGTTGACGTGTTTCTTGCGACTTTATATACAACAAAGTTGCAAGAAACACGTCAATAATGAATAAAGCGAAACATGTTATAGACCAAAAATGACTTCATACTCTCTACTGCTCGCTAGAGTTATTGTGTAGAAATATGAGGAAATAACTACAAAAGTACACTTCATTCATTAACGGTGTTACAAAAAAGATCAGTTAGAATAATACAAACCCCGTTTCCATATGAGTTGGGAAATTGTTATATATTCAGTTGAATATACTACAAAGACAACATATCTGATGTTCAAACTGATAAACATGTTTTTTTTTTGCAAATAATCATTAACTTTAGAATTTGATGCCAGCAACACGTGACAAAGAAGTTGGGAAAGGTGGCAATAAATACTGATAAAGTTGAGGAATGCTCATCAAACACTTATATGGAACATCCCACAGGTGTGCAGGCTAATTGGGAACAGGTGGGTGCCATGATTGGGTATAAAAACAGCTTCCCAAAAAATGCTCAGTCTTTCACAAGAAAAGATGGGGCGAGGTACACCCCTTTGTCCACAACTGTGTGAGCAAATAGTCAAACAGTTTAAGAACAACCTTTCTCAAAGTGCAATTGCAGGAAATTTAGGGATTTCTACATCTACGGTCCATAATATCATCAAAAGGTTCAGAGAATCTAGAGAAATCCATCCACGTAAGCGGCATGGCCGGAAACCAACATTGAATGACCGTGACCTTCGATCCCTCAGACGGCACTGTATCAAAATCCGACATCATACTCTAAAGGATATCTCCACATGGGCACAGGAACACTTCATAAAACCACTGTCACTAAATACAGTTTGTCACTACATCTGTAAGTGCAAGTTAAAGCTCTACTATGCAAAGCAAAAACCATTTATCAACAACATCCAGATACGCCGCCGTCTTCTCTGGGCCCGAGATCATCTAAAATGGACTGATGCAAAGTGGAAAAGTGTTAGGTGGTATGACGAGTCCACATTTCAAATTGTTTTTGGAAATATTCAACATTGTGTCATCCGGACCAAAGGGGAAGCGAACCATCCAGACTGTTATCGACGCAAAGTTCAAAAGCCAGCATCTGTGATGGTATGGGGGTGCATTAGTGCCCAAGGCATGGGTAACTTACACATCTGTGAAGGCACTATTAATGCTAAAAGGTACATACAGGTTTTGGAACAACATATGCTGCCATCCAAGCACCGTCTTTTTTATGGACGCCCCTGCTTATTTCAGCAAGACAATGCCAAGCCACATTCAGCACGTGTTACAACAGCTTGGCTTTGTAAAAAAAGAGTGCGGGTACTTTCCTGACCCACCTGCAGTCCAGACCTGTCTCCCATCGAAAATGTGTGGCGCATTATGAAGCGTAAAATACGACAGCGGAGACCCCGGACTGTTGAACGACTGAAGCTCTACATAAAACAAGAATGGGAAATAATTCCACTTTCAAAGCTTCAACAATTAGTTTCCTTAGTTCTCAAATGTTTGTTGAGTGTTGTTAAAAGAAAAGGTGATGTAACACAGTGGTGAACATGCCCTTTCCCAACTACTTTGGCACGTGTTGCAGCCATGAAATTCGAAGTTAATTATTATTTGCAAAAAATAAAATAAAGTTTATGAGTTTGAACATCAAATATGTTGTCTTTGTAGTGCATTCAACTGAATATGGGTCGAAAAGGATTTGCAAATCATTGTAGTCCGTTTATATTTACATCTAACACAATTTCCCAACTCATATGGAAACAGGGTTTGTAAACTCAAACTCACACAATCACCATAAACATTAAAAATACTTGTTTAAAAAAAAACAAGAAAACAAAACCCTCTGGCTTGTTTTTAAAGGCCTACTGAAACCCACTACTACCGACCACGCAGTCTGATAGTTTATATCGATCCATCCATCCATTTTCTACCGCTTATACCCATTATTAATACCTTTAGCCTTTAGCCAAACAAACACACTGTGATTCCTTGTTTAAAATTCCCGGAGGTGAAACTTTACTATGGATCAGAGCGGTCAAGCGAACATGGATCCCGACCACTTGTCAACCAGCAGTTTTCGGTGAGAAAATTGTGGTAAAAAGTCGCCACTTACCGGAGAAAAGCTGAGCTTGTGCCGTCCGAACAGCTGCCGTCAACTTCCATCAGACACTGGCGTCAACACACCCGTGGATACAGCCTTCCGACTATCAGGTACTATTAAACTCACTAAAACACTAGCAACACAATAGAAAGATAAGGGATTTCCCAGAATTATCCTAGTAAATGTGTCTAAAAATATCTGAATCCGTCCCAATGCAATCACGTTTTTGTTTTTTCTTCTAGTCCGTCGCTATCGATATCCTCAAACACGAATCTTTCATCCTCGCTCAAATTAATGGGGAAATTGTCGTTTTCTTGGTCTGAATAGCTGTTTTTGTTGGAGGCTCCCATTAAAATCAATGTGAATATATGAGGAGCCATCAACATGTGACGTCATCTTCTGCGACTTCCGGTCGAGGCAGGGCTTTTCTGTTAGCTACCAAAAGTTGCAAACTTTATCGTGGATGTTCTCTACTAAATCCTTTCAGCAAAAATACGGCAATATCGCGTAATGATCAAGTATGACACAGAATGGACCATAGCAGGAAAATCTCATTTCAGTAGGCCTTTAATTAATACTTAGACCTACTACGCTACTGTATTTTCATGTTGGTCATTATGTTGGTACTTGGAAAGCCACGTTTTTTTTTTCTGGGATGGTTCTTGGTGACACCAGATTTTTTTTCAGATCCAAATGTGATCTTAGTGAGGATTTCCCTGCTAAAAGGAGCAACTTGTAAAAAAAAAAAAAGAAAAAAAGTGTGGTGATGCTGACCAGAAGAGGGTGCAGAGGATCATCGAGGGCGAGCTGACGTCCCGAACTGATGCTGCCTGTCTTCTCTCCGCTTCGGGCTTGAAAAACCGCTGAGCCGTCGACAGCAGGCTTCCGTCGCACATGAAACAATCTGCCCCCACACTGGAAAAGTCGAGGAAAAAAGCAGGTTTGAGCATTTTCTCCCATGTTTTACTTACGTTTGTTTGCCGGCTATGCTAACCACTTTAGCTCCACCATAGCGTTAGCATCTTTAGCATGGCCAAAGTTGTACTCACACATTAGATGGGAATTAATGTCTGGACTTACAGTGTGTTAGCAGTGTTAAAAAAAACACATTTGCGTATATTGGTGCTGTTTGTTGAAACAATTGGATAGTGACGTTTTCACTATTTCTCCAGGTTTTAGGCGAATCGTGTTGTTAGACAAAATTACTTGGATGTGTTAGTGAAATATTTCAAAATAAGTTTACGCCGCCCGCTTTTGAGAAATACGGCAAATTGCCATATGTTGTATGTCTGTTAATATGCTGCAATTATAATAGCATATTTAAAATGTGGTATTTCAATTTCTGTTGGTCGTCAATGTACCTGCTTAAATTCTCTCGCATGCTTTTGTTTTGAAAGATGTGACACAAACAGGAAGTGAATTAACGCTTAATTGACGCTGTCGCTAACTAGCTGGATAGCTCACGCCTTGCATTTTTATGGTATTTGGACTGAAACTTATTCTAATTTGAAAACTGAGCTGACCATATTTACTTACTTTAAACATAATATTACATGGGACAATGTACGGATTTAGTAATTAGGTGACGCTTTGTTTAAAGGCCTACTGAAATGAGATTTTCTTATTCAAACAGGGATAGCAGGTCCATTCTATGTTTCATACTTGATCATTTCGCAATATTGCCATATTTTTGCTGAAAGGATTTAGTAGAGAACATCGACGATAAAGTTTGCAACTTTTGGTCGCTAATAAAAAAGCCTTGCCTGTACCGGAAGTAGCAGACGATGTGCCCGTGACATCACGGGTTGTAGCGCTCCTCACATCCTCACATTGTTTACAATCATGGCCACCAGCAGCGAGAGCGATTCGGACTGAGAAAGCGATGATTTCCCCGTTAATTTGAGCGAGGATGAAAGATTCGATAGTGAGGGTGAAGGACTAGAAAAACATAAAAACAAAAGGCGAGGGCAGTAGGAGCGATTCAGATATTAGACACATTTACTAGGATCGTTCTGGAAAATCCCCTATCTGCTTATTGTGTTACTAGTGTTTTAGTGAGATTATATGGTACCTGAAAGTCGTAGGGGTGTGGCCACGGGTGTTGTGACCGCCAATGTCTCCGGTGGGAGGAGGTAAGGGAGTCCACAGCTGCAGGAGGACGCAAGCTCCGCTCATGTCTAGGGTAAGAGCCGACTTATTACCACAATTTTCTCACCGAAACCTGCCGGTTGACATGTGGTAGAGAACCTTGTTCGCTTGATCGCTCTGTTCCATAGTAAAGCTTCACCTTCCGGAATGTAAACAAGGAAACACCGGCTGTGTTTGTGTTGCTAAAGGCAGCTGCAATACACCGCTTCCCACCTACATCTCACTGGTTGTAGAGCTCCTCACATCCTAACATTGTTTACAATCATGGCCACCAGCAGCGAGAGCGATTCGTACCGACAAAGCGACAATTTCCCCATTAATTTGAGCAAGGATGCAAAATCTGTAGATGAGGATAGGGAGAGTGAATGACTAGAAAAACAAAAAATAAAGGGCGAGGGCAGTGGGAACGATTCAGAGGTTATTAGACACATTTACTAGGATAATTCTGGAAAATCCCCTATCTGCTTATTGTGTTACTAGTGTTTTAGTGAGATTATATGGTACCTGAAAGTCGGAGGGGTGTGGTGGCCGCCAATGTCTCCGGTGGGAGGAGGTAAGGAAGGACGCAAGCTCCGCTAGCTTCACCTTCGGGAATGTAAACAAGGAAAGACCGGCTGTGTTTGTGTTGCTAAAGGCAGCTGCAATCCACCGCTTCCCACCTACAGCTTTCTTCTTTGACTTCTCCATCATTAATTGAAGAAATTGCAAAATATTCAGCAACACAGAAGTCCAGAATACTGTGTAATTATGCGATGAAAAGAGACGACTTATAGAACATGTCCGCTACAACCGGATACTTCGCGGGAAATTTAAAATTGCAATTTAGTAAACTAAAAAAGCCGTATTGGCATGTGTTGCAATGTTAATATTTCATCATTGATATATAAACTATCAGACTGTGTGGTCGGTAGTAGTGGGTTTCAGTAGGCCTCTAATAGGGGCGTTAGCTGTAATGCTAATTGTAGGTATGCCGATTCCATCCATCCATTTCAACCGTTAAGGGGGTGCTGGAGCCTATCACAGCTGCATTTGGGTACACCCTGGACAAGTCACCACCTCAGAGCCAACACAGATGGACAGACAACATTCACACACTAGGGGCCATTTAGTGTTGCCAATCAACCTATCCAGGAGGAGCACAGTTCAGATTGATTGATTAATTGAAACTTTTATTAGTAGATTGCACAGTACAGTACATATTCCGTACAATTGACTACTAAATGGTAACACCGGAATAAGTTTTTCAACTTGTTTAAGTCGGGGTCCACGTTAATCAATTCATGGTGACTGGTGTTGCAAGCAGAATGATCCACAGAGCAAACTCTTCCACATTTACGCATCATTTGTTTCTTTATCAAGGGGATGGTTCTACATTTCACATGATTCAATTTTTGACATGTTCAGAGGATTTAGAAAAGGAATTTACCTGATTTATTTCATGTTTGCTAAGATTTGGGGAAATAGAAATGTTGTTCCCAAGTGAACAGTTTCAGCTTTGGTGGATTGTTTAGCTGTTGGATGAGTGTTTCATCTGGTATCACAGGTCAATCAATCAATCAATCAGTCAATCAATCAAAGTTTGTTTATATAGCCCTAAATCACGAGTGTCTCAAAGGGCTGCACAAGCCACAACGACATCCTCAGCTCAGATCCCACAAAACTCAACCCAATGGGCTACAATGACAAACCTCTGTGCAGCCTATGCAATGGACGTAGAGTGGATCTAGTTCAGTGGTTCTTAACCTGGGTTGGATCGAACCCTAGGGGTTCGGTGAGTCGGCCTCAGGAGTTCGGCAGAGGTCAAAACACACCCGACTCATCGTGTGAATAAAAACTTCTCCCTATCGACGTATTACGGATACGGCAACAGCAGAAGTCACACTGATTTGCAGGTGTGTAATTTGTTGTAGGTTTATGCACTGTGTTGGTTTTGTTCTTTGAACTAGGTGATGTTCATGCATGGTTCATTTTGTGCACCAGTAAAAAAACATAGTAACACTTAAGTATGGGGAACATATTCACCATTAATTAGTTGCTTATTAACATGCAAAATGGTAAAATATTGGCTCTTAACTAGTCATCATTAAGTACTTATTAATGCCTTATTCGGCATGGACTTATTATAACCCTGGCCTTCTAACCCTAACTCTTTTAAATTAAGTATTTGTTACTTAGAATATGTTCCCCATACTAAAGTGTTACCAAAAACATATAACCTTGTCTTGAATTTGAAAAAAAACAACATGTTCGGTGAATTTCCGTTCGGGCTCCAGTACTCTGGAATGCCCTCCCGGTAACAGTTCGAGATGCCACCTCAGTAGAAGCATTTAAGTCTCACCTTAAATCTCATTTGTATAATCTAGCCTTTAAATAGACTCCCTTTTTAGACCAGTTGATCTGCCGTTTCTTTTCTTTTTCTCCTATGTCCCACTCTCCCTTGTGGAGGGGGTCCGGTCCAATCCGGTGGCCATGTACTGCTTGCCTGTGTATCGGCTGGGGACATCTCTGCGCTGCTGATCCGCCTCCGCTTGGGATGTTTTCCTGCTGGCTCCGCTGTGAACGGGACTCTCGCTGCTGGGTTGGATCCGCTTTGGACTGGACTCTCGCGACTGTGTTGGATCCTTTATGGATTGAACTTTCACAGTATCATGTTAGACCCGCTCGACATCCATTGCTTTCGTCCTCTCCAAGGTTCTCATAGTCATCATTGTCACCGACGTCCCACTGGGTGTGAGTTTTCCTTGCCCTTATGTGGGCCTACCGAGGATGTCGTTGTGGTTTGTGTTGTGGTTTGTGCAGCCCTTTGAGACTAGTGATTCAGGGCTATATAAGTAAACATTGATTGATTGATTGAATGTGCTTATGAAACTGGTGGGGTTCGGTTCCTCCGGCAAGGTTAGAAACCACTGATCTAGTTAATAGCGTCAGAGTCCAGTCCATAGTGGGGCCAGCAGGAGATCATCTTGAGTGGAGACAGGTCGGCAGCGCAGAGACGTCCCCAACTGATGCACAGATGAGTGGTCCACCCCAGGTCCAGACTTTGAACAGCTAGTACTTCATCTGTGGTCACCAAAATCTGTGCCCTGAAAAGAGACGGCAGATCAACTGGTCTATATTGGGGGGTCTATTTAAAGGAGTATAAAAATGAGTTTTAAGATGGGACTTGAATGGTTCTACTGAGGTAGCATCTCGAACTGTTACCGGGAGGGCATTCCAGAGTACTGGAGCCCGAATAGAAAACGCTCTATATCCCGCAGATATTTTGGGGGCTCTGGGATTCACTAAGTAATAGTTAGGGGACAGTGTGGTGCGGTTGGGAGAGTGGCCGTGCCAGTAACCTGGGGGTACCTGGTTCAATCCCCACCTTCTACCAACCTCGTCAAGTCCGTTGTGTCTTTGGGTAAGACACTTCACCCTTGCTCCTGATGGGTCGTGGTTAGCGACTTGCACGGCAGCTCCCGCCATCAGCGTGTGAATGTGGAAATAGTGTCAAAGCGCTTTGAGTACCTTGAAGGTAGAAAAGCGCTATACAAGTATAACCCATTTACCATAATAAGCCGGAGTTCTTTGAACGCAGACTTCTTGCCTGGACATATGGTACAATACAATCAGCAAGATAGGATGGAGCTATCCTGCTGTATCCAACTAGAAAAGCATTTGGAGAGCAAGACCCCCTGCCTCCCAATAGTAAAAAAAAACTTCTGAATCCAGACAGTGATCCAGCCTACCCTATTTTTGATATTTCCGGAAAGTGTAATCAAAATGTGCCTTGCCTATAATTTTTTGAGTTATCTGTAGCGGAATGAAAGAAAAGAAGCAATTACTCTTGTCGGTCATTCAATGTTTACCTATATAGCCCTAAATCACGAGTGTCTCAAAGGGCTGCACAAGCCACAAGGACATCCTCGGCTCAGATCCCACATCGGGGCAAGGAAAAACTCAACCCAATGGGACAATGAGAAACCTTTGAAGGGACCGCAGATGTGCAACCGGTGCAATGGACGTCGAGTGGCTCGAGCATAATATTGTGAGAGTCCAATCCATAGTGGATCTAACATAATAGTGAGAGTCCAGTCCATAGTGGATCTAACATAATAGTGAGAGTCCAGTCCATAGTGGATCCAACATAAAAGTGAGAGTACAGTCCATATTGGATCGAACATAGTAGTAAGAGTACAGTCCATAGTGGATCTAACATAATAGTGAGAGTCTAGTCCATAGTGGATCTAACATAAAAGTGAGAGTACAGTCCATAGTGGATCGAACATACTACTGAGAGTCCAGTCCATGGTGGGGCCAGCAGGAGACCATCCATTCACTATCTTTGTCTCTGCGGGCCGTTAGAATATGCGCACACAAAAACGTTGAAACATTGTCACTTATTCCTTATTCCGTTTTGGATTTCTACTTTGCGAAAGTTAATTCGCCACGGTCAGAACCCAAGAAACAGCAATTCTTCTTAGGGACGGCGTGGCGCAGTGGGAGAGTGGCCGTGCGCAACCCAGGGGTCCCTGGTTCAATTCCCACCTAGTACCAACCTCGTCACGGCCGTGGTGTCCTGAGCAAGACACTTCACCCTTGCTCCTGATGGGTGCTGGTTGGCGCCTTGCATGGCAGCTCCCTCCATCAGTGTGTGAATGTGTGTGTGAATGGGTAAATGTGGAAGTAGTGTCAAAGCGCTTTGAGTACCTTGAAGGTAGAAAAGCGCTATACAAGTACAACCCATTTCTCATTTATTTCTTGTCTTTGCGGCAGTTTGCTTCAGGCGTTGCAGCCGGCTCACTGTGTCAGGGTTGAAGTTGAGCAGGTCAAGGAGTGTGTTGTCCTCAGGTGGGCATAGATAGGGTAGGCAGTCTTGGAGTATGTGGTATGGCGTCTGCTCAATTAGGGTACACTGTCAATTGAGTGGGTCGTGGAAGCCAATTCTTCATCCGTCAAAAATGTTGACATTGGAGACGAGAATAGTTGCTGCATTAACAGCAATAAGCAAGGATTTACAGTATACCCGTTTAGGAAAGAATACGACAGAATTGATATTTGGATATGTTTGGTTGAAGTGGGTCTGGGGCAGCATTATTGCTGTGGTTCACAAAGCGGAAACATGAATTCCAAGAAGAACTATGACATTCTGGAGCGAATCATGATCTCCGCCCTTCGGAAACTGGCGGTTTTTCAACATAATAAATCCAATTTGATCTCCAAGTTGACAACTGCCTTGCTGAAGGTGATGGAGTGGCCAAGTATGTCTCAGCTACAGACTTTAAGCCAGGGCTATTCAGCTACAAAATGAAGAGGGCCGCAGTTTCAAGAGGCCAAGGGCTCGGGCCGGACATCGAAATGTGGATGTTTCATCAAAAAGTGTCTCCTCAGCGCTTTTTTTTTCTTTCGAGACTGTGTTTACTTAATTGCGAAGTATACAAATTGTCTTTCACACTGCACTGTCAATAAATTCATTGTTCTGCCCTCGTTACTTCTTTCCAGCATGTGCAGCGAGTTAAAAGCATGAAGAAAACAAAGCTCCAGTTTTTGTTGAGGATTATCGTTCCGTCTTTTGAGAAATGAAATAATTTCAAGTGCGGCTTATAGTTCAGGGACGGCGTGGCGAAGTTGGGAGAGTGACCGTGCCAGCAATCTGAGGGTTACTGGTTCAATCCCCACTTTCTACCTTGGGCAAGACACTTCACCCTTGCTCCTGATGGGACCTGGTTAGCGCCTTGCATGGCAGCTCCTGCCATCATTGTGTGTATGAATGGGTGAATGTGGAAATACTGTCAAAGCGCTTTGGGCTCCTTTAAAAAGCGGTTGAAAAGCGCTATACAAGTACAACCATTTACCATTTAATCAATCGAATTCCTAAAAATATTAGAGATGTCCGATAATGGCTTTTTTGCCGATATCCGATATTGTCCAACTCTTAATTTACCAATATCGATATCAACCCATACCGATATATACAGTCGTGGAATTAACACATTATTATGCCTAATTTTATTTTGGTGCCCCGCTGGATACATGAAAACAATGTAACAAGGTTTTCCAAAATAAATCAACTCAAGTTATGGAAAAAAAATGCCAACATGGTACTGCCATATTTATTATTGAAGTCACAAAGTGCATTATTTTTTTTTAACAAGCCTCAAAACAGCAGCTTGGAATTTGGGACATGTGAGGAGGTTGAGGAGGGGGGTTAGGGGTAGCGAGGGGTGTATATTGTAGCGTCCCGGAAGAGTTATTGGTGCAAGGGGTTCTGGGTATTTGTTCTGTTGTGTTTATGTCGTGTCGTGCGGATGTTCTCCCGAAATGTGTTTGTCATTCTTGTTTGGTGTGGGTTCACAGTGTGGCGCATATTTGTAACAGTGTTAAAGTTGTTTATACGGTCAGGGTGACCTGTATGGCTGTTGACCAAGTATGCATTGCATTGACTTGTGTGTGTGTTAAAAGCCGTAAATATCATGTGATTGGGCTGGCACGCAAAGGCAGTGCCTTTTAAGGTTTATTGGCTCTCTGGACTCCTCCCTACGTCCGTGTACACAGCGGCGGTTTAAAAAGTCATGAATTTTACTTATTGAAACCGATACCGATAATTTCCGATAATACATTTTAAAGCATTGCTCGGCCGATAATATTGGCAGTCCGATATTATCGGACATCTCTAAAAAATATGGTTAAAAGTTTGGAGTGTGTATGTGTTGCTCTGATCATACGAGGGTGTACGCATAGCTCGGTTGGTAGAGCGGCCGTGCCAGCAACTTGAGGGTTGCAGGTTCGATTCCCTCTTCCGTCATCATAGTCTCTGCCGTTGTGTCCTTGGGCAAGACACTTTACCCACCTGCTCCCAGTGCCACCCACACTGGTTTAAATGTAACTTAGATATTGGGTTTCACTATGTAAAGCGCTTTGAGTCACTAGAGAAAAGCGCTATATAAAAAAAAAATATATATATATATGTATATGTATGTATATATATATATATATATATATATATATAAGAAGGAGATGCAGAAGAGTTGTGGATGTTTTCATGTTGTAGACATAGAGAGCGGTAAAGAGATTTAGTGTGAACTTTTAACGACGGCGGTAAGGAAGCGGTGGATGAAACTGCGACTGTGTGCAAGCACTGTGCAACACGTAGCGGTAGCTCGCCCATGTTGGGTGCATTTCCTGTGAGGTGGTAAGTTGTGATGTTGTACTTTTACTTGCAGTCTTGTCTGTGCGTTTTACTGTGAATGCTGGATGCGTGTTGTGTTTGAGCTAGGGCTGGGTGATGTGGCCTTTTATTAATATCTCTATTTCTGGGCCATGTCACGATACACGATTTATATCTCGATATTTTGCCTTGGCCTTGAATGAACATTTGTTGCATATAATCACAGCAGTTTGATGATTCTACGTGTCTACATTAAAACATTCTTCTTCATACTGCATTAATATATGCTCATTTTAAACTTTCATGCAGAGAGGGAAATCCCAACTAAGTCAATTTACCAAAACTGTATTTATTAAGCGGTGGCACAAACATTCATGCTATTTCCTAAACAGAAAAATGCAAGATTGTCAGAGACATTTTAAAACAAGCTATAAGTGCACTTTTGTGCATGATGTCACTAAGATGACATATCAAAACAACACAAAAATTAAAGTGCACTTTTTGTACAGAACGCCATTGCAGTAGTTTAAAGAAATAAAATGCACTTTTGTGCATGATGTCACACAATATATTTAAAAAACTGTCAAATTAAAATTAGCTGCGTAATAGGAAATCAAATAGTGTATGTCCTTCACTATGAGGTAGGTTCCTGCGGACTTTATCTCCTTCAGTTGTTGACTTTTTTTTTTCATACGGTGTTGATCTGGGAATAGTTGCTTCGGCATTTTGTTGGTGTGGCACCGGCCGAAGATGTTGATGCAGAGTTTAACGCACTTCTCTATCTAATGCAGGGGTAGGGAACCTATGGCTCTAGAGCCAAATGTGGCTCTTTTGATGACTGCATCTGGCTCTCAGATAAATTTTAGCTGACATTGCTTAACACGATAAGTAATGAATAATTCTGCTGGTAATCACAGTGTCAAAAATAACGTTCAAAATATAAAACATTCTCATGCATTTTCATCCATCCTTCCGGTTTCTACCGCACCTGTTGAAGAAGTCGCATTAATGGTAAAAAGTGTTTAATTTATTGTTGGTTAGCCTCAGAATAACAATGTTATTAAAAAGAATAAGTGAAGTGAATTATATTTATAAAGCGCTTTTCTCTAGTGACTCAAAGCGCTTTACATAGTGAAACCCAATATCTAAGTTACATTTAAACCAGTGTGGGTGGCACTGGGAGCATGTGGGTAAAGTGTCTTGCCCAAGGACACAACGGCAGTGACTAGGATGGCGGAAGCGGGAATCGAACCTGCAACCCTCAAGTTGCTGGCACGGCCACTCTACCAACCGAGCTATACCGACTTATTATACTCTAAAAATGTTGGTCTTTCTTAAAAATGCATGTATATAGTTGTATTCAGTGTCTAGTGGGTGACTATTCAAATGATGCTACATTAGCAGTGCTGCTAGTTTTTGTAGCAACGCTTTTGCCGCATAAATGTAGAACATATTCCCGCTTAAAGCCAAACCACCGCCAGACGATGCACCTCGTGCTGTTTTTCTTGGGAATTAATTATTTCTCCATTTGTTACCAGATTCGCACCTTCTTTCTTTAGCATTACCACTCGCACCACACCCTTAGCATCACAGCTAATGTTACCATGTTTCTACCTCTCTGACAGTATGTGATGTATGTAAGAAGGTGCACTTGGTTTACATCTCTGTGAGAAGGAGAGACGTAATTGCAGTGAAACTTGCCAGGGGACATGTAAGCAAATATTAACATTGCTGTATGGATACTTTTGACCCAGGAGATGTGGTCACATTTTCAGTAGACCCATAATAAATTCATAAAAGAACCAAACTTCATGAATGTTTTTTGTGACCAACAAGTATTTGCTCCAATCACTCTATCACAATAAATACAAGAGTTGTAGAAATGATTGGAAACTCAAGACAGCCATGTATGTCAACTTTTTTGACGACTGTATACTTGTGGTGGAGTGGGTGTGGTGAGGGCGTGGTCAATATGACATCATCACGTAATCTGCAGAATTGGTGAAAATGCCTGTATTTTCTTCAGAAAGGTTAAAACAATTAATTGACCTGCCGTATTTTTCAGACTATAAGTGGCAATTTTTTCCATAGTTTGGCCAGGGGTGCGACTTATACTCAGGAGCGACTTATGTGTGAAATTATTAACACATTACCGTAAAATATCAAATAATATTATTTAGCTCATTCACGTAAGAGACTAGACGTATAAGATTTAATCGAATTTAGCAAGTAGGAGTGACAGATTGTTTAGTAAAGGTATAGCACGTTCTATATGTTATAGTTATTTGAATGACTCTTACCATAATATGTTACGTTAACATAGCAGGCACCTTCTCAGTTGGTTATTTATGCCTCATATAACGTACACTTATTCAGCCTGTTGTTCACTATTCTTTATTTATTTTAAATTGCCTTTCAAGTGTCTATTTTTGGTGTTGGATTTTATTAAATACATTTCCTCAAAAAATGCGACTTATACATCAGTGCAACTTACATATGTTTTTTTCCTTCTTAATCCAACTTTTTTTTATTGACTTTTTCACATATACAGAAAAAAGGTGCAAGTCGAAACAGTATGTTTTTTTCCTTCTTTATTAGTTTAGTTTAGTTTAGTTTATTAAGGATCCCCATTAGTCTACACCACAGTGGAGACTATTCTTCCTGGGGTCCAGGCAAAAAACATCACACAGCCACAAAACAAAAGATTCAAATGCAGTACAACATGACCCAATAATAAATTGTCATAATATAAAAATAGCAACAACAAAGAACCAAAAAATACTAATAACTTTTGTTACATAATAATTTTCATACCAATAATAAAAATAGCAATATAAAAATATATATACTGTATAAATTTTTGCAAAAATAAGACAAATAACCAATGGCCTAAAATATACACATTAGTGTACCAAAGACAATAAGTGACGAAAAAGTATCATCCATCCATTTTCTGCTGCTTATCCCATAATCAATAAAATACTCAATAGTCAATAAAAACAGTCATGACATTAGGTACAATCTAGAACAGGGGTAGGGAACCTATGGCTCGCGAGCCAGATGTGGCTCTTTTGATGACTGCATCTGGCTCTCAGATAAATCTTAGCTGACGTTGCTTAACACGATAAGGAATGAATAATTCCGCCGGTAATCACGATGTTACAAATAACGTTCAAAATATAAAACATTCTCATGCATTTTAATCCATCCATCCGTTTTCTACCGCACCTGTTCAAGAAATAACAATGTTATTAAAAATAATTAGAGACGTAATATACTCTAAAAATGTTGGTCTTACTTAAAAAATGTACCTATTTAGTTTTATTCAGCGTTAAAAAAATATTATATGGCTCTCAAGGAAATACATTTTGAAATATTTGGCTTTCATGGCTCTCTCAGCCAAAAAGGTTCCCGACCCCTGATCTAGAATAATCTCTTTACGCAATACTTCTCCTTTTAGTCTATTCATAAAGCTCACTATGCTGGTGATTGATAGCAGATATTGTGGAAGTCGATTCCAGTAAGTGATTGCCCGATACATTACAGTCTTTTTCAAAACATCACTTTTGGGTTTAAGACGGGTGAGAGCACCTCTTAGGGTTAGGGTCTAGCCTGGTACCGTGTTTGTGACTGTCACTGGTAAGAAACATCTGAGAATACAGATATGAAGGTTTATGGTATGTATAGATGTTTTTTAAAAATGGAATCAAACTACACGCTAGTCTTTCACCAACTTTCATCCATGACAATTCATGATGCATGATCTCAATGCCAGTCCTTAATGAGCAATGGAGAGCTAGTCTGGCAGCTCTGTTTTGGGTAAGATGGATTTTATGTAGATCTTGTTTAGATGCATTAGCCCCCAAAAATGCGACTTATACTCCAGTGTGACTTACATATGTTTTTTTTCCTTCTTTATATGCATTTTCGGCAAGTGCGACTTATACTCCGAAGCGACTTATACTCCGAAAAATTACATTTGAAAAAAAAAAGTGTTTAGCGGCGGTTTAGCTCGGTTGGTAGAGTGGCCGTGCCAGCAACTTGAGGGTTGCAGGTTCGATTCCCGCTTCCGCCATCCTGCAGGTTCTATTCCCGCTCCTGCCATCCTAGTCACTGCCGTTGTGTCCTTGGGCAAGACACTTTACCCACCTGCTCCCAGTGCCACCCACACTGTTTTAAATGTAACTTAGATATTGGGTTTCACTATGTAAAGCGCTTTGAGTCACTAGAGAAAAAGCGCTATATAAATATAATTCACACTTCACATCATTTACATGTAGGGGAAACCCTGGTATCTTTGACCCATTACAACAAAATACATACACAATTGTGCTCTTGTTTTTACACATCTTGGAAGATATACTTTGTACAATCATTGCTTCATTGTAAAAGAACGGTACAAGTGAGTTTATGTAAAGTTCTGACTGGAACTGTACCGTATTTTTCGGAGTATAAGTCACTCCCGAGTATAAGTCGCACCTGCCGAAAACACATATAAAGAAGGAAAAAAACATATATAAGTCGCACTGGAGTATAAGTCGCATTTTTGGGGAAATGTATTTGATAAAACCCAACACCAAGAATAGACATTTGAAAGGCAATTTAAAATAAATAAATGATAGTGAACAACAGGCTGAATAAGTGTACGTTATATGAGGCATAAATAACCAACTGAGAAGGTGCCTGCTATGTTAACATAACATATTATGGTAAGAGTCATTCAAATAACTATAACATATAGAACATGCTATACGTTTACCAAACAATCTGTCACTCCTAATCAATAAATCTAAAGAAATTTTATACGTCTAGTCTCTTACGTGAATCAGATAAATAATATTATTTGTTTTTTTACAGTAATGTGTTTAATAATTTCACACATAAGTCGCTCCTGAGTATAAGTCGCATCCCTTTCCAAACTATGGAAAAAACTGCGACTTATAGTCCGGAAAATACGGTAGGTCAATTAATTGTTTTAACCTTTTTGAAGAAAATAGAGGCATTTTCGCCAATTCTGCAGATTACGTGATGATGTCATATTGACCACGCCCCTCGTGTGTACGTTATATGAGGCATAAATAACCAACGGAG
Organism: Nerophis ophidion; assembly: GCF_033978795.1. Classification (NCBI taxonomy): domain Eukaryota; kingdom Metazoa; phylum Chordata; class Actinopteri; order Syngnathiformes; family Syngnathidae; genus Nerophis; species Nerophis ophidion. Next base: position 70,600,078 of record NC_084617.1, read on the forward strand.
AAGGTGCCTGCTATGTTAACGTAACATATTATGGTAAAAGTCATTCAAATAACTATAACATATAGAACATGCTATACGTTTACTAAACAATCTGTCACTCCTAATTGCTAAATCCGATTAAATCTTATACGTCTAGTCTCTTACGTGAATGAGCTAAATAATATTATTTGATATTTTACGGTAATGTGTTAATAATTTCACACATAAGTCGCTCCTGAGTATAAGTCGCACCCCTGGCCAAACTATGAAAAAAACTGCGACTTATAGTCCGAAAAATGCGGTCTATCTAAGTCAGGGGTCGGGAAACTTTTTGGCTGAGAGAGCCAAGAAGCCAAATAATTTAAAATGTATTTCCGTGAGAGCCATGTAATATTTTTTTTTACACTAAACACAACTAAACGCGTGCATTTTTAAGTAAGACCAACATTTGTAGAGTATAATAGGTCTCTTATTCTTTTTAATAACATTTTTATTCTGAAGCTAACTGTGGAGGGTGCGTGGCCTGTGGGCCTGCAGCGAAGCAAGGTGTTGCCAGGACCGGCCTCGAAATCAGCGACAGGTGCGCAGACGGCCCACCTGGGCCTTGTTATCTAATCACCTGTCGCAATGTTATAAGCAGCAGCCAAGAGGGGAGACGGGGTTGGGGCTGGAGCCCGAGCGGGAGCGAGAACGAAAGAGAAAAAGACAATTGTTGGAAAGCAACTGAGAGACTTATTGAATAATAAAACAATATTGTAACCCTGAAACAGGCTCTCATGTTGGTGCTTGGTGGTCTTAAGAACCCCCTGGAGGGCAAGACTCACACTAACCAATAATTAATAAATTACTTCTTACCATTAGCGCACTTTCTTGAACATAAGAATGCATGAGAATGTTATTATTTATTACTTATCGTGTTAAGCAATGTCAGCTCAGATTCTACCCAGAACAAGAACAAGAAAGTTTGATCACATTACGCCTGTACTGGCTCACCTGCACTGGCTTCCTGTGCACTTAAGATGTGACTTTAAGGTTTTACTACTTACGTATAAAATACTACACGGTCTAGCTCCATCCTATCTTGCCGATTGTATTGTACCATATGTCCCGGCAAGAAATCTGCCTTCAAAGGACTCCGGCTTATTAGTGATTCCCAAAGCCCAAAAAAAGTCTGCGGGCTATAGAGCGTTTTCCGTTCGGGCTCCAGTACTCTGGAATGCCCTCCCGGTAACAGTTCGCGCTGCCACCTCAGTAGAAGCATTTAAGTCTCACCTTAAAACTCATTTGTATACTCTAGCCTTTAAATAGACTCCCTTTTTAGACCAGTTGATCTGCCGTTTCTTTTCTTTTTCTTCTATGTCCCACTCTCCCTTGTGGAGGGGGTCCGGTCCGATCCGGTGGCCATGTACTGCTTGCCTGTGTATCGGCTGGGGACATCTCTGCGCTGCTGATCCGCCTCCGCTTGGGATGGTTTCCTGCTGGCTCCGCTGTGAACGGGACTCTCGCTGCTGTGTTGGATCCGCTTTGGACTGGACTCTCGCGACTGTGTTGGATCCATTGTGGATTGAACTTTCACAGTATCATGTTAGACCCGCTCGACATCCATTGCTTTCCTCCTCTCTAAGGTTCTCATAGTCATTATTGTCACCGACGTCCCACTGGGTGTGAGTTTTCCTTGCCCTTGTGTGGGCCCACCGAGGATGTCGTGGTGGTTTGTGCAGCCCTTTGAGACACTAGTGATTTAGGGCTATATAAGTAAACACTGATTGATTTATCCAAGAGCCAGATGCAGTCATCAAAAGAGCCACATCCGGCTCGCGAGCCGTAGGTTCCCTACCCCTGATCTAAGTGGACCCACTTTGTGAGATGCTGTATTAGTCTTTACATTGCTGGATAGTTTCCTGGCTTCACCATATATTAGTCTGTTTTATTTATTGTCAAGCATATGTTGGCTTGTAACATGCCGGTTTAATACTGATCTGTTCTGTTTCAAGCAGACTGCCGGTGCGTGCTCGTCTGCATGTACGCCTTTTGTTTGTTTGTTTTTGCAGGCGGCGTCACAGGAAGCGCTTGTTTTGGCAGCGAAATGCCCCTTAGCTGTTGAAGCTTTTAATAAGGAGGGGTATTTGTAAGCTCATTTGTGCACCGCTATTTTCAGAAGGGGCCTAATTTATATTTTAGAGTGTGGGAAGAAGCCAGAGTACCTGTTTATTAAACACTTCAAGATGGTCACACAGCCTGCTTTATTGCTGCTTTTGAAATGATGTTTACTTTCATACTCCTACAAAAAAATATTATCTGAAAAACAACAGACCACGGAATCAGAGAACGGTTGTTTAAATGGCTTCCTGTGTAAGATAAATCACTTGGATACACTTTTTTTTTTTGCTTTTAGAGGCTTTGAGCAAAAATACGTCCATGTCTGTCTTAAGCATTTACTCATAGCTTCCAGCTGTGTCCCAAGTAACTTTTGTGGCTATCACGGCATCCAGTAAGGTTCTCATCAGACCCGGACAGAAAGTCTGCACAAGCAAGGAAGTCTCACGTTTTTTCATGCAAGACTATTTTATTTTAGTGCATAATTTGTTGGAGAAAGTAACTACTATTGTTGCCTCTCCTTAATACACTCCTAAACTAAAATCATAAAACTGAGGAAAAATTACACAAATTTGCATTACAATATGAACCCCTTGGAAATACATAAAAAGTAATTGAAAACTGCATTAAACTCAAATAGGCTGATAGGACGTAAATTATGTGCAAAAATATCTGTCTTGTATTTTTTGTCATATTCACGCTGTCATTACTCCCGGTTGGCAAAGACAAAAAGGCTTTGATTAATTGATTTTTGATTGATTGAATCGGTGACACAGAATCGGTGACAAAGGCTGTCCTTTGTCACCGATTCTTTTCATAACTTTTATGGACAGAATTTCTAGGCGCAGCCAAGGCGTTGAGGGGATCCGGTTTGGTGGCCACGGGATTAGATCTCTGCTTTTTGCAGATGATGTAGTCCTGAGGGCTTCATCTGGCCGGGATCTTCAGCTCTCACTGGATCGGTTCGCAGCCGAGTGTGAAGCGACCGGAATGAGAATCAGCACCTCCAAGTCCGAGTCCATGGTTCTCGCCCGGAAAAGGGTGGAGTGCCATCTCCGGGTTGGGGAGGAGACCCTGCCCCAAGTGGAGGAGTTCAAGTACCTAGGAGTCTTGTTCACGAGTGGGGGAAGAGTGGATCGTGAGATCGACAGGCGGATCGGTGCGGCGTCTTCAGTAATGCGGACGTTGTATCGATCCGTTGTGGTGAAGAAGGAGCTGAGCCAGAAGGCAAAGCTCTCAATTTACCGGTGGATCTACGTTCCCATCCTCACCTATGGTCATGAGCTTTGGGTCATGACCGAAAGGATAAGATCACGGGTACAAGCGGCCGAAATGAGTTTCCTCAGCCGGGTGGCGGGTCTCTCCCTTAGAGATAGGGTGAGAAGCTCTGCCATCCGGGAGGAACTCAAAGTAAAGCCGCTGCTCCTCCACATCGAGAGGAGCCAGATGAGGTGGTTCGGGCATCTGGTCAGGATGCCACCCGAACGCCTCCCTAGGGAGGTGTTTAGGGCACGTCCAGCTGGTAGGAGGCCACGGGGAAGACCCAGGACACGTTGGGAAGACTTTGTCTCCCGGCTGGCCTGGGAACGCCTCGGGATCCCCCGGGAAGAGCTAGACGAAGTGGCTGGAGAGAGGGAAGTCTTGGCTTCCCTGCTTAGGCTGCTGCCCCCGCGACCCGACCTCGGATAAGCGGAAGATGATGGATGAATGGATGGATGGATGATTGATTGATTGAAACCTGTGTTAGTAGATTGCACAGTACAGTACATATTCCATAGAATTGATCACTAAATTGTAACACCCGAATAAGTTTTTCAACTCGTTTAAGTCGGGGTCCACGTTAATCAATTCAATTAATCAATACTTTCCTGTGTTTCCCTAAGAACTTCAATCTGTTTGTGGTAGTAATTAGGAACGTATATTGTAAGGATTTTACCGATACCGATACCAATACGATATTAATCTGTACTCTTATCGGTAGGGCTGGGCGATAGATCGATATACTTGATATATCGCGGGTTTGTCTCTGCGATATAGAAAATTGCTATATCATGATATTTGAGTATACGTTCTGACGCTTTTTAAGTACATTAGAAACATTATGGTTAATTTAAGTTCCTACTCCTGCTGTATCTTGTTTATGAGCGAGCTCGGTAGCTTCAAATTTATTATTGGGGGCCCAACTGTATTTGTAGCAGGCTGCAATAAATAAGTTAATGGAATTGTTGTCATGACAGCATATTGAGAATTTATTGAGTTGGAAGCACTTAACAGTTTTTTTTGTGTGTCGTTAGTTTTTTCTTCATGTTTTGGGAATAGCCTCTATACCAGGGGTAGGGAACCTATGGCTCGCGAGCCAGATGTGGCTCTTTTGATGACTGCATCTGGCTCTCAGGTAAATCTTAGCTGACATTGCTTAACACGATAAGTAATGAATAATTCCGCTTGTAATCCCAGTCTTCAAAATAATATTCAAAATATAAAACATTCCCATGCATTTTAATCCATCCATCCGTTTTCTACCGCACCCGTTCAGGAAGCTGCGTTAATGGTAAGAAGTTATTTATTTATTATTGGTTAGTGTGGGGCTTGCCCTCCTGGGGGTTCTTCAGACCACCAAGCACTGACATAAAAGCCTGTTTCAGGGTTACAATATTGTTTTATTTTTCAATAAGTCTCTCAGTGTCTTTCCAGCAATTGTCTTTTTCTCTTTCGTTCTCGCTCACGCTCTGGCTCTAGCTCCAACCCCGTCTCTCCTCCTGGCTGCTGCTTATAACATAGCGACAGGTGATTAGATAACAAGGCCCAGGGGGGCCATCTACGCACCTGTCGCTGATTTCGATGTCGGTCCTGGCACACCCCGCTTTGCTGCAGGCTGGAAGGCCACGCCCCCCCTCCACAGTTAGCTTGAGAATAACAATGTTATTACAAAGAATAAGAGACCTATTATACTCTACAAATGTTGGTCTTACTTAAAAATGCACACGTTTAGTTGTGTTCAGTGCTAAAAAAAATATGATTTGGCTCTTACGGAAATACATTTTTAAATATTTGGCTTCTTGGCTCTCTCAGCCAAAAAGGTTCCCGAACCCTGCTCTATACCACGGGTGTCAAACTCTGGCCCGTGGGCCAAATTTGGCCCGCCGTGTAATTTCATTTGGCCCTTGAGGCAATATTCAATTAAGATTAGAGCTGGCCCGCCGGTATTATACAGGGGCGGTGCCACTGTAACAACACATTTGCCAACCCTCCCGAATTTCACTGCCCCTCCCGTAAATCTCCCGGGGCAAGAATTCTTCCGAATTCCTCCCAATTTCCACCCGTACATCAATATTGGGGGCGTGCCTCGAAGGCACTGCCTTTGGCGTCCTCTACAACCTTCACGTCCGCTTTTCCGCCATAGAAACAACATTAATTCCAGTCACATAATATATGCGGCTTTAACACACTCGAATGAATACAATGCATACTTGGTCTGCAGCCGTACAGGTCACACTGAGGGTGGCCGGATAAACGACTTTAACACTGTTACAAATATGCGCCACACTGTGAAGCCACACCAAACAAGAATGACTAACACATTTAGGGAGATCATCTGCACCGTAACACACGTAATACCCAGAACCCCTTGCAGTACTAACTCTTCCGGAATGCTGCAATATACACCCCCGCTACCACCAACCCCCCCAATTTTTATTTAAATTTTATTTGATATGCCATTGATATTTTTTATTATTATTGATAGGTTGATTGGCAAAACTAAATTGGCCCTAGTGTGTGAATGTGAGTGTGAATGTTGTCTCTCTATCTGTGTTGGCCCTGTGATGAGGTCATGACTTGTCCATGGTGTAAAGTGCCTTCCGCCTGAATGCAGCTGAGATAGGCTCCAGCGACCACAGAAGGGACAACCGGTAGAAAATGGATGGATGGATAATTTGAAACTCGACTTTGCATGTCTCTATAAAGTTATATAAGCTTTACTTGTTCAATATTCAATGCAAAATATTGTTTGGATCCCTATTAAGGGGTTAATTTCTTCAACCTTGGCCCGCGGCTTTGTTCCGTTTTAACTTTTGGCCCACTCTGTATTTGAGTTTGACACCCCTGCTCTATACTGTGATAAAATCTGCAGCTATCATCCTATTTTCTGACGAACATTACCTGTTTTGTCCCTCCTGTGTGCAGACAGAGCTGTAAATGTATCGACAGCAGATAGCTCAGTATGAAGAAGTCAGTCCGGCCTGCGGTGAGTAAGGCGAGTGTCGATCGAGGGAAGGCCGAGGCTGCTGGGAACGCCGGCACCGGAAAGCCTGGAGGCAAAAGTAATAGTTCTGCACCTTTGTCCAAGGTACTGTAAGATTTGCCATGTGTCGGACGTGTATCACAAATGAATCTATGACAGCTTGTTTACTATGTGTGAGTTTGATTTTTTTTTAATTGTGTTCTCAGGTGAAAAGCAATGATGATCTTTTAGCAGGAATGGCTGGAGGGAATCTTTCGTCAAGTAGTGCTGTCCCCAAAACCAGGAGAACTGCCTCAGTTGGGACCACTACTAGCACCCTCGACAGCAAACAGAAAACAACATCAGGTGTGTACTTTGCTGTACTGTTGTTGTATAAGCACATTTGTTTCCTATTTTGTGTTGATGGAACTTTTCTGGCATCACAAAAATGCCCTCCAAAAATGAGAAATATTCCTCATTAAGATCTCTGCTTAGTTTGGAGCCAAAATTACACTGCAAAAACTGAAATCTAAGTAGGATTAAATATCTCAAATAAGGGTGATATTTGCTTATTTTCTGTCTGATAAGATAATTCTTCTCACTAAGCAGATTTTATTTTACAGTGTTTTACTTGTTTAAGGGTTTTGGTCCTAAATGATCTCAGTAAGATATTACAGCTTGTCGCTGAGATTTTATGACCTATATTGAGTAAAACATGCTTGAAACTAGAATATCAACTGTTGCAAAGTTGGGTCACTAACACAAGTATAAAACTATTTTTTCAAAGTAATAAATTCTTACTTCAAGCACGAAAAAAAATGCCACTAGTATTTACTTAATTTAAGAATATTTTTAAGATCTATTTTTTTTTCTACCAAGAAAAGTGCACTTGTTATTAATAAGAATACACTTATTTTAAGGTATTTTTGGGTCCATTGAGGTTAGCTAATTTTACTTGTTTTGGAAAATCTTGACAAGCCAAATTTTCTTGTTCTATTGGTAGATCATTTTGCTTAGTTCAAATAATATACCCCTCATTTTTGTATTTTTTTTTCTTGTTTTTGAATGCTGACTTTTTGCAGTGCACTTTCTGTGTTAAGTGTGTTTACATTTCACAATCCCCTTGCTGGTTCAGTACTCTAACACAGTGGTTCTCAACCTTTTTCCTGTGAACATTTTTTTAATTCAAGGACCCCCTAATCAGAGCAAAGCATTTTTGGTTGAAAAAAAGAGATAAAGAAGCAAAATACAGCACTGTCATCAGTTTATGATTTATTAAATTGTATAACTGCAAAATATTGCTCATTTGTAGTGGTCTTTCTTGAACTATTTGGAAAAAAAGATAAGTATAACTAAAAACTTGTTGACGAATAAACAAATGATTCAATTATAAATAAAGATTTCTAGACAGAAGTAATCAGCTTAAAGTGCCCTATTTAAAGATCGTAATGGAGATCCATCTGCATTCATGAACTTAATTCTAAACATTTCTTCACAAAAGAAATCTTTAACGTCAATATTTATGGAACACGTCCACAAAAAATCTACCCGTCAACACTGAATATTGCATTGTTGCATTTCTTTTTACAGTTTATGAACTTACATTCATATGTTGTTGAAGTATTATTCAATAGGTATATAAAGGATTTTTGAATTGTTGCTATTTTAAGAATATTTTAAAAAAAATGTCACGTACCCCTTGGCATACCTTCAAGTACCCCCAGGGGTACACGTAGCTCCATTTGAGAATCACTGGTCTAACAGTCCAATCTCCATGGTATACTTCATATAGACTATTCTGATTAACCGGTAGAAGACAACTTGGCTAGGAGGAAAGCTTTCAACAACTTGCCAATAGAAAATTACATTTTGCTGGCAATAAATGTTAAGGCAGGGGTGTCTAAATGAGGCAAGCGGAAGCCACTTTGATATATTGTGTACATGATAGCTGATAAACGTATATGATAAGCTATCTTAACAAGCTTTGTCATATCTACTAGAATTTGTCATTAATAATGAATTATTTTATATTTTAGACCATCCATCCATCCATCCATCCATTTTCTACCGCTTATTCCCTTCTGGGGTCGCGGGGGGCGCTGGCGCCTATCTCAGCTACAATCGGGCGGAAGGCGGGGTACACCCTGGACAAGTCGCCACCTCATCGCAGGGCCAACACAGATAGACAGACAACATTCACACTCACATTCAAACACTTTTAGACCATATTTTAGACCAGTGGTTCTCAAATGGGGGTACGTGTACCCCTGGGGGTACTTGAAAGTATGCCAAGGGGTACGTGAGATTTTTTTTTATTATTCTAAAAATAGCAACAAATCAAAAATCCTTTATAAATATATTTATTGATTAATACCTCAACAAAATATGAATGCAAGTTCATAAACTATGAAAAGAAATGCAACAATGCAATATTCAGTGTTGACAGCTAGATTTTTTTGTGGACATGTTCCATAAATATTGATGTTGAAGATTTCTTTTTTTGTGAAGAAATGTTTCGAATTAATTTGATGAATCCAGATGGATCTCTATCACAATCCCCAAAGAGGGCACTTTAAGTTGATGATTACTTCTATGTGTCGAAATCTTTATTTATAATTGAATCACTTGTTTATTTTTCAACAAGTTTTTAGTTATTTTTATATCTTTTTTTCCAAATAGTTCAAGAAAGACCACGTCAAATGAGCAATATTTTCCACTGTTATACAATTTAATAAATCAGAAACTGATGACATAGTGCTGTATTTTACTTCTTTATCTCTTTTTTTCAACCAAAAATGCTTTGCTCTGATTAGGGCAGGGGTCGGGAACCTTTTTGGCTGAGAGAGTCATGAAAGCCAAATATTTAAAAATGTATTTCCGTAAGAGCCATATAATATTTAATAACACTGAACACAACTAAACGCGTGCATTTTTAAGTAAGACCAACATTTCTAGAGTATAATAGGTCTCTTATTCTTTGTAATAACATTGTTATTCTGAAGCTAACTGTGGTGGGGGCGTGGCCTGTGGGCCTGCAGCAAACTTGGGTGTCCCAGGACCGGCCTCGAAATCAGCGACAGGTGCGTAGATGGCCCACCTGGGCCTTGTTATCTAATCACCTGTCGCTCTGTTATAAGCAGCAGCCAGGAAGAGAGACAGGGTGGAGGCTGGAGCCAGAGCGCGAGCGAGAGAGAAAAATACAATTGCTGGAAAGCAACTGAGAGACTTATTGAAAAATAAAACAATAATGTAACCCTGAAAAGGGCTCTCATGTCGGTGCTTGGCAAGCCCCACACTAACCAATAATAAATAAATTACTACTTACCTTTAACGCAACTTCTTGAACATGAAAAAAGCATGAGAATGTTTTATATTTTGAACGTTATTTTTAACACTGTGATTATAAGTGGAATTATTCATTACTTATCGTGTTAAGGAATGTCAGCTCAGATTTATCCGAGAGCCAGATGCAGTCATCAAAAGAGCCACAACTGGCTCTAGAGCCATAGGTTCCCTACCCCTGGATTAGGGGGTACTTGAATAAAAAAAATGTTCACAGGGGGTACATCACTGAAAAAAGGTTAAGAACCACTGTTTTAGACAATGCTAAGGGCTAAAAAAAAACAAAGAAAGCTGCAGGCTGCAAGTAGCCCCGACACCCCTGGTTTAACTTTGGAGGTTTCACTCTTTTTCCTGTTTTTGTTTAAAGAGAAATGTTTACTTTTGTGTCCGAATAAGGTACTTCAACCAAGCGTATGACATCATCAACTGCAAAAGAGCCAAATTCTACACGAGACCGTCTTCGGACATCGAGGACGTCGGCTAATAAGAAGCAGCTGGTCTCAGGGACACCGGCAGGCGATGCATCCTCAGGGAAGCGCTTTCGCAATCAGATCCTGACAGAGTCTGACAGCCGTATGAGCAAGTCCAAGTCAGATGGCCAGATTAGCGATAAGGTGGCCCTGGAGGCAAAAGTCAAAGACCTGCTTGGTCTCGCTAAAAGCAAAGATGTGGAGATTCTACACCTTCGCAGTGAACTCCGAGACATGAGAGTCCAGCTTGGCATGGATGGAAAGGATTTGCAATCGCAGCAAGAAGCGGAGGAGGAAGAGAAGCCACAGGTGTCGGCCATTACAGCGGCAGACGTGGAGTCCACTCTGCTGCTCTTGCAAGAGCAGAACCAAGCCATAAGAGGGGAGCTGAACTTGCTGAAGAGTGAGAATCGCATGCTCAAGGACCGTCTTAACGCCTTAGGCTTCTCTCTGGAGCAGAGGCTAGATGGTTCCGACAAGGTCTTCAGCTACTCCTCTCTGAGTCCAGACTTGGCAGCCAGCAGTGGACAGAGTGAGGGCGGAGCCACGGTGACCTCCTCGGTGGCGGGCTCCGCTCCAGGCTCCCTGGAGGACCTCCTCACCGGGCACCAGCATGGCGGCTCAGCAGACAATCTTGACAGTGAATCCAGCGAGGTGTATCAGGCCGTCACCTCCAGTGACGACGCTCTGGACGCCCCGTCCGGAGCCTCGTCCTCGTCAGAATCTGAGTGCGTTCCCAGCCGAGAACGCTCGCGGAGAGGCAGCAGTGGCAACGCCAGCGAGGTGTCGGTGGCGTGTCTGACAGAGCGCATCCATCAGATGGAGGAGAACCAGCACAGCACCGCTGAGGAGCTGCAGGCCACGTTGCAGGAACTGGCTGATCTGCAACAGATCACGCAGGAGCTGAACGGGGAGAACGAACGGCTCGGCGAGGAAAAAGTCATCCTCATGGACTCTTTGTGCCAGCAGAGCGACAAGCTGGAGCTCTACGGACGTCAGATTGAATACCTGCGCTGTCTGCTCGAAGAGCATCACATTTCCTACGTGCTCGAGGAGGACATCAAGAGCGGTCGCTATTTGGAGCTGGAGCAGCGCTACGGCGACCTGTCCGATAACGCCCGCTTCGAAAGAGAGCAACTGCTGGGCGTGCAACAGCACCTGTCCAACACGTTGAAGATGGCGGAGCAGGACAACGCCGAGGCCCAGGACGTGATCGCGGCACTGAAGGAGAGAAACCACCAAATGGAGCGCATCCTGGAGTCTGAGAGACAGGATCATGCAGCCGTAGCGGCCGCGCTCGATGAGTACAGAGCGGCGGTCAGCAGTGACCAGGCGGAGCTGAGCCGCTGCAGAGCCCAGCTGGACCAGGAGAGGCAAAGGGTAGCCGAGCTGTACTCGCTCCATACGGCGGGCGACAGAAATGACATATGTCAGCTTTTGGAGGGTGTGCGACAGGAGAAGGAGGAGGCTGAGGCCCAGGCCGCTAAGTCACAGGAGGACTTGAAGCAAGCTCACAGTGACCTTACGAGACTGCAGGAGACGCTCAGTAAGGTTGGTAAAATTTCGGAAAAATAATGTCACTGAGGAAGTCTGTACATTAATTCAGTGGTTCTCAAATGGGGGTACTTGAAGGTATGCCAAGGGGTACGTGAGTTTAAAAAAAAAATATATAAAAAATAATGTATAGTAACTCCTCAAGTTCTGGCCCTGATCGGCCGCCTTTGTAGACATTAGATTTGACACCCAAAGTGGTAAATAAAAAATTGGTCTGTTTATGAGTACGTGTTGTAGTATTGTTAACTTCATTGAGGCGGTATAGCAGCTGTGCCAGCAACTTGAGGGTTCCAGGTTCGATCCCCGCTTCCGCCGTCCTAGTCACTACCGTTGTGTCCTTTGGCAAGACACTTTACCCACCTGCTCCCAGTGCCGCCCACACTGGTTTATATGTTACTTAGATATTGGGTTTCACTATGTAAAAGCGCTTTGAGTCACGAGAGAAAAGCGCTATATAAATATTAGGGATGCCGATAAATGCTTTAAGATGTAATATCGAAATAGCGGCGTTTTAAAAATATATGAATTTTTAAAACGCTGCTGTACGGAGTGGTACACGGACGTAGGGAGAAGTACAGAGCACCAATAAACCTTTAAGGCACTTCCTTTGCGTGCCGGCCCAGTCACATAATATCTACGTTTTTTTACACACACAAGTGAATGAAGTCATACTTGGTCAACAGCTATACAAGTCACACTGAGGGTGGCCGTATAAACAACTTTAAAACTGTTACAAATATGCGCCACACTGTGAACCCACACCAAACAAGAATGACAAACACATTTCGGGAGAACATCCGCACCGTAACACAACATAAAAAACAACAGAACAAATACCCAGAACCCCTTGCAGCACTCACTCTTCCGGGACGCTACAATATACAACCGCAACCCTCGACCCCCCCCCCCACCTCAACCTCGTCATGCTCTCTCAGGGAGAGCATGTCCTAAATTACAAGCTGCTGCTGTTTTGAGGCATGTTAAAAAAAAGAATGCACTTTGTCACTTCAATAATAAATATGGCAGTGCCATGTTGGCATTTTTTTCCATAACTTGAAATTATTTGTTTTGTAAAAAATGTATTACATTGTTTATTTAATGCATCCAGTGGGGCATCACAAAAAAATCAGGCATAATAATGTGTTAATTCCATGACTGTATATATCGGTATTGGTTGATATCAGTATCGGTAATTAAGAGTTGGACAATATCGGAATATCGGATATCGGTAGAAAAGCCCCTATCGGACATTTCTTTCCACAACTGTATGTAACGATAACGGTTGATATCGGAATCTGTAATTAAGAGTTGGACAATATCGGATATCGGCGAAAAAGCCATTATCGGACATCTCTAATAAATAATACTTCACTTCTACTGTTAAGAAGCGTGACATCAGAACTGTTTGGTTACACAGCATTAAAAAGTGCAAACAGTGATTTCCTCTTCAGTGCAAAGTAGCTTCAAAAACTATCCATCCATCCATCCATCCATTCTTTTTCTACGGGGGGTGCTGGAGTCTATCTCAGCTACATTCGGGCGGATAAGTCGCCACCTCATCGCAGGGCTAGCTTCAAAAAGTAAACAACAAGAATATTCATCTGAATTTTACCACAGCAAAGAACAACATTGCATTTCATTTAGATTGTCAGCCACCAGAAGAAAGATTTGCACATGTGCTGAAGCGTTATTGTTATTGTAGTAAAGGCATACAACAAAATTATTGCAGCACTTTTTGTGATCCTAAACATGTTATTTGTGACCCCATTTTGAATTTTAATAAATCTAAGGTTTGCCTTTATAGGTTGTTAATCAAATTAAACCCTCCAACTCTCCAAATGTCACTCATTTATTTGAAATATAAACAGTGCACATCTTGATTGACTTGAATGTTTTTAGAGCCTTTCTGTCTTAGTGGTTGTGGCCCTAAACAACTGTCAAGCCACAGTGTTTACGCCAGGAGTATTTGAAGTAAAAAATATAATTCATTATCACTCCATTAGCATTCATTCTCTTCATAATTTTGGCCAAACAAGTAAATGTGAATGCTATGTTAGGGTCAGTTTCAAATGTATTTCTGTTCTGTTGATATTTTAATGCAGGATGCCTATTTACCTGTTTGTGTGTGTGTGTGTGTGTGTGTGTGTGTGTGTGTGTGTGTGTGTGCAGCTTGATAGGGAATATAGAGACTTTCAGCAGCAGGTGCAGCAGCAAATGGCTGAGCAAGATCGCATGCTGGAGAAGCAGCGCATGGAGCTGCAGGAGAAAGAGACGGAGATTGTGGACATGAAGGAAACCATCTTTGAGCTGGAGGATGAGGTGGAGCAGCACCGAGCTCTGAAACTACACGACAACCTCATAATCACAGACCTTGAGAGTAAGCAGTTAATTTTTAGTTTTTGTTGATTCCGCCGTCCCTCTGATTCCTAGGCCTTTTTACCTGTTAGAGCAGGGCTAGGGAACCTATGGCTCTAGAGCATGGGTGTCAAAATCTGGCCCGTGGGCCAAATTTGGCCCGCCGTGTAATTTCATTTGGCCCTTGAGGTAATATCCAATTAAGATTAGAGCTGGGCCGCCGGGATAATACAGGGGCGGTGCCGCTGTAACAACGCATTTGTCAACCCTCCAGAATTTCACTGCCCCTCCCGTAAATCTCCCGGGGCAACAATTCTTCCGAATTTCTCCCAATTTCCACCCGGACATCAATATTGGGGGCGTGCCTCGAAGGCACTGGCTTTGGCGTCCTCTACAACCTGTCTTCACGTCCGCTTTTCCGCCATAGAAACAACGTCCTGGCTCAGTCACATAATATCTGCGGCTTTAACACACACGGATGAATGCAAGCATACTTGGTCAACAGCCGTACAGGTCACACTGAGGGTGGCCGTATAAACGACTTTAACACTGTTAAAAATATGCGCCACATTGTGAAGCCACACCAAACAAGAATGACTAACACATTTTGGGAGAACATCTGCACCGTAACACACGTATTACCCAGAACACCTTGCAGCACTAACTCTTCCGGGATGCTGCAATAAACACCCCCGTTACCCCCCCCCCCCCCCCCCCAAAATAATTATTTAAATTTTATTTGATATGACATTGATATTTTTTAATCATTATTGATAGGTTGATTGGCAACACTAAATTGGCCCTAGTGTGTGAATGTGAGTGTGCATGTTGTCTATCTGTGTTGGCCCTGTGATGAGGTCGTGACTTGTCCATGGTGTAAAGTACCTTCTGCCTTAATGCAGCTGAGATAGGCTCCAGCGACCACAGAAGGGACAAGCGGTAGAAAATGGATGGATGGATAATTTGAAACTCGACTTTTCATGTCACTATACAGTTATATAAGCCTTACTTGTTCAATATTCAATGCAAAACTTGTTCGGATCCCTATTAAAAGGTTAATTTCTTCAACCTTGGCCCGCGGCTTTGTTCCGTTTTAACTTTTGGCCCACTCTGTATTTGAGGTTGACACTCCTGAGCCAGAAGTGGCTCTTTTGATGACTGCACCTGGCTCTCAGATAAATCTTAGTTGACATTGCTTAACACGGTAAGAAATGAATAATTCCGCTGGTAATCACAGTGTCAAAAATAACGTTCAAAATATAAAACATTCTCATGCATTTTAATCCATCCGTCCGGTTTCTACCGCACCTGTTCAAGAAGTCGCATTAATGGTAAGAAGTATTTTATTTATTGTTGGTTAGCTTCAGAATAACAATGTTATTAAAAAGAATAAGAGACTTATTATACACCCAAAATTTTGGTCTTACTTAAAAATGGGCGGATTTAGTTGTATTCAGTCTTGAATAAAATAGCTCTCACGGAAATAGTTTTTAAAATATTTGGCTTTTATGGCTCTCTCGGCCAAAAAGGTTCCCGACCTCTATGTTAGAAAATAGAATTTACAGGGTTTGTTTTTGCGTCGTAACCCTCAGTCCCACGCTTTTTCTTTGCGTCGTAACCTTAGTTACACACTTTTTTTTCTTCTATGCGTCATAACCCTCAATCACACGCTATTTTTCTTTTGTAATTCAAAACGTACTCACTGAAATTTGCGTTCCTTCCTCTTGTCCTCGGTTTCCCGTCAGTCAGATCCCAGCCGAGGTGAAGAAAATCAGCTCCACAATGGGAGATGTGGGTGCCATGGTCTTCTGATTTTACTCACCCGGCTAGAATCGTCAAGACTTGTTGGAATCTGGCACGAAGGACCAATAAGATGTCAGGTTCAAACACTGATGACATCTATTAATCAGACAAGAAGCAAGGAATCATGAAGAGACAGAGTTCAATTTAGCCCATGAGGAGAACGCATGAAGCTGCACACTTAGTCACAGTCTCGCCCTACGCTCTAAGGTACGCTCTAAGGTACGCTCTATTTATTCAGGAGTTCCACAGTCAACATCACTAAAAGGAGTGGTCACATGTATCATGCAAAGCAGGTCCAGGATGCACAATACGTGACGGAATGTGTCTCTGCTTCGTCTGCGTGCTGTCATCTTATCTTCGTTGAGGTCATTGAAGTCCTTGGCTGTTAGCGGGCTAAAACAAAGATAACATCTGCGGCTGAGGCCACCTCTCAGACAAGAAGTTTTGTCCTTGCACAGATACAAAGGTCTAACTTGAGCACAATAGCTGATAACTATAGCAATGGACTTTAAGCTTACTAAAGTTGTGGGATATAATATATGCATGATTATTCTATCAGCACGCATGCATGCAAGCACGCACACACACACGATTCAATTTTAATTTCATGCAGAAATGCATGCAAAGTTTGTTAGACTGATGAAGGTGTTGCTCACGTAAGATGAGTACAGTAGATCTGCAGTGAGGTTATTAGCTGGTGAGGCACTATTTCTTTTGAGTAGAAAAATAAAAAATACATTTTTGTGCTCAAATCTGTGATAATACAGGCTTATCAATTGGAGGATATCATGAAAAATAATGTAATATTACAAATAATTCTTAATCCCATATTTCGTTTTTTAATAAAACTGAAAACCATCCATGGTTTTTATTTGTATGTGCCTATCAGTCTATGGAAAAACGGTGATTTGTTGTAGATGTATGATCACCTTCTCTTTTGTCTGAAAGTCCAGTTTGGTCACGTTTTAGAAGTCGGATAAATAATCCTTCATCTTGGCAGCCAAATTCATTCAGAGTGTAAAAATAAAGGCACCGCTGTATTTCACTTGACTTGTGGCTGACTCGAGCTGATACAATTGACGTTGGTGCGGCTGTTTGTGTAATTTAATAAAATAAATGATTAAAAAAACGTTGGCGCTGCAGTTTTCTGTAGACCTTTGTGCTGAGCCACACTGCAAGAAGTCAGTGTTCAAAAACAAGAAAAAAATATATAAAAATTTGGGGTATTTTATTTGAACTAAGCAAAAAATTACCTGCCAATACAACAAGAAAATTTGTCTTGTCAAGACTTTCCAAAACAAGTCAAATTAGCTAAACTCAATGAACCCAAAAATACCTTAAAATAAGTATATTCTCACTAATAACAAGTTCACTTTTGATAGAAATAAATGAGAACTTTTTGCTCAATATGTTGAAAAATATTCGTAAATTAAGTAAATGGTAGTGCCATTATATTGACATGAAATGCGCTCGGCATCATGACTTTTTCATGCTTGAAGTAAGAAGTTATTTCTTTATACTTGTGATATTTTATTTTCGAGCATGTTTTACTCAATGTAGGTCATAAAATCTCAGCTACAAGCTGTAATATCTTACTGAGATCATTTAGGACCAAAACCCTTAAAACATGTAAAACGCTCTAACATAAAATCCGCTTAGTGAGAAGGGAGGGTGCATGGGAGTTTGCCCAAACAGTCTACATGTGCTTTGTGGACTTGGAGAAGGCATTCGACCGTGTCCCTCGGGAAGTCCTGTGGGGAGTGCTCAGAGAGTATGGGGTATCGGACTGTCTTATTATGGCAGTCCGATCCCTGTACGATCAGTGTCAGAGCTTGGTCCGCATTGCTGGCAGTAAGTCGGACACGTTTCCAGTGAGGGTTGGACTCCGCCAAGGTTGCCCTTTGTCACCGATTCTGTTCATAACTTTTATGGACAGAATTTCTAGGCGCAGTCAAGGCATTGTGGGGTTCCGGTTTGGTGGCCGCGGGATTAGGTCTCTGCTTTTTGCAGACGATGTGGTCCTGATGGCTTCATCTGACCGGGATCTTCAGCTCTCACTGGATCGGTTCGCAGCCGAGTGTGAAGCGACCGGAATGAGAATCAGGACCTCCAAATCCGAGTCCATGGTTCTCGCCCGGAAAAGGGTGGAGTGCCATCTCCGGGTTGGGGAGGAGACCCTGCCCCAAGTGGAGGAGTTCAAGTACCTAGGGGTCTTGTTCACGAGTGGGGGAAGAGTGGATTGTGAGATCGACAGGCGGATCGGTGCGGCGTCTTCAGTAATGCGGACGTTGTATCGATCCGTTGTGGTGAAGAAGGAGCTGAGCCGGAAGGCAAAGCTCTCAATTTACCGATCGATCTACGTTCCCATCCTCACCTATGGTCATGAGCTTTGGGTCATGACTGAAAGGATAAGATCACGGGTACAAGCAGCCCAAATGAGTTTCCTCCGCCGTGTGGTGGGTCTCTCCCTTAGAGATAGGGTGAGAAGCTCTGTCATCCGGGAGGAACTCAAAGTAAAGCCGCTGCTCCTCCACATCGAGAGGAGCCAGATGAGGTGGTTCGGGCATCTGGTCAGGATGCCACCCGAGCGCCTCCCGAGGGAGGTGTTTAGGGCGCGTCCAACCGGCGGGAGGCCACGGGGAAGACCCAGGACACGTTGGGAAGACTATGTCTCCCGGCTGGCCTGGGAACGCCTCGGGATCCCCCGGGAAGAGCTGGACGAAGTGGCTTGGGAGTGGGAAGTCTGGGCTTCCCTGCTTAGGCTGCTGCCCCCGCGACCCGACCTCGGATAAGCGGAAGAAGATGGATGGATGGAGAAGAATTTTCTTATCAGACAGAAAATAAGCAAAAATCACCCTTATTTGAGATATTTAATCTTACTTAGATTTCAGTTTTTGCAATGTGTGGTGGTAGTCTTAAATTTTGGCTCCAAACTAAGCAGAGATCTTAATTAGGAATATTTTTCATTTTTTGGGGTCCTTTTTGTGATGCCAGAACATTTCCAGCAACAGAAATAGGAAACATACTTACTTATGTTTCAGTTTTTTCAGTACAGAGTACTGCACTCCTGCCGTGTGACATTTCTCTGTGCTTGATCGTCCAAATATAGATAATGATGTCCCACTTGCATGAAAAAACATTGCAAAGGTTGTAGAAAGTCAATGATTTTTTTTCTGCTAACATTATCTTCGCATACAAACAGAAACGGCCTTTGACGTAGGCTTGTAGCTGCGCTCGTTTATCTTAGATACACACCCTGGGTGTAGCAATGTGGGCGACGGATATTATATTCTCCCATCCATTTAAATACTTTAGCCCTTACGCGCTTCTGAGGCTGCAATAACCCTGGCAGGTGAAACACTATATTGCAAAAATAAGTGTTAGATGTAAAAGCCCTGTACCAACGTTGCCTACTATAATAGTACAGCTCTCATACCCCTATGAGTTACCTGGCTGTTGGCAGGAACACGATCCTTGTCTTTTGTCTGTGACTCAACAACACATGCCATTCTTTGCTTCTTTTGGAGTCAACGAAGTTGATTCTCAGTTTGTCATATTGTTGCTGTGACTCAGAGGCCACTTTACGATAAAATCATGTGTAGATTTGCTGTGCTGTTTCAGTCAGCAAGAATAAAAAAACGGAAATCTGGAAGTAATTGACTTTAGCTTTCTGTGAAGAAGATTTATTGTATGTGTCAGGGCCAAGTATGTAGGAAAAGGTTCCGGACAGAGTCAGAGTAAAGATAAGGGTAGTCCGTTTATATACTGAACTATTGCTAAATTCTGCAGCTAACAGCAAATTAGCAGGACTCTGGAGCAGGCCTTTTAGAGTTTATTTGTCAAATATTTCAAGTATACACACGCTGCAATGTGGCATTTGCAGCTACGGCGTTACATATACAGTACTCTCACACTATCTACGCAGTCCGTTTGTCTAGGGTAACACATTTTAATTAGAAACATCTTTCCCATGTGTTTTAGCGACGATGGAGCTCCGCTTCGAGTGTCTGGCAAACAGGATTTGAGCGAGTATATCTCCTCTCTAAACACTTCATTGAAATGTGATGTGTCTACTTTCTTTCTTTCTCAGACTCTGTAAAGAAGCTGCAGGACCAGAAACACGATATGGAGCGAGAGATAAAGATCCTTCATCGCAGACTCAGGGTAAATGGGCCTCGGCACCAGTCCCAGTGGACGTACTGTCAAAAGGGCACATGTCCCGCATTTGTTTCAATTTTAAGTTTAAGGATAGCCCCTTAAGACATACTTGCCAACCTTGGGACCTCCGAATCCGGGAGATTGGGTGGGTTTGGCGGGGCTAAGAGGGGAGGAGTATATTTATAGCTGGAATTCAGTGAAATTCAAGTATTTCTTTTCTATATATATATATATATATATACATATATATATATATATATATATAGAAAAGAAATACTTGAATTTCAATGTTCATTTATTTACACATATACACACACATAATGGGCGGCATAGCTCGGTTGGCAGAGCGGCCGTGCCAGCAACTTGAGGGTTGCAGGTTCGATTCCCGCTTCCGCCGTCCTAGTCACTGCCGTTGTGTCCTTGGGCAAGACACTTTACCCACCTGCTCCCAGTGCCACCCACACTGGTTTAAATGTAACTTAGATATTGGGTTTCACTATGTAAAGCACTTTGAGTCACTAGAGAAAAAGCGCTATATAAATATAATTCACTTCACTTCACTACCTGTTGCTGTTAATTGTTTTCATTAGTTAAATGCTTTCAAATATGCTTTTACCACTAAACCTCAAAAATGACTCCATGCACAGTCCACAGCTGTAAAAAAAAAAAAAAGGAAATATTTTCCATTTTACTCTTATTTGATGCTACATTTGCTGCTCTATCTGCTGCCAGGGACAAATAAAAGATTTTTCAATGTGAATTAATCAATCAATCAATGTTGACTTATATAGCCCTAAATCACGAGTGTCTCAAAGGGCTGCACAAGCCCTGATGTGGCTTAGATCCCACATCAGGGCAAGAAAAAACTCAACCCAATGTGATGACAATGAGAAACCTTTGTAATGTAAAACATTGGAATATGAGAACTGGGTCTGGAATTACTCTTATAGTAATAAACATGATAATATCTTAACGCTTTGCTTCAAATGCTTTTGAAGACATGATTGCCATGTTTTCAACCAGCATTTAACCGCCGTCGTCATGAGAAATTGCAGTTTCCGTGCTAATGGCTACTTGCGGCGCCTCATTAGATCTCGCGCCTAAATGCGGTGGCTTAATGTAAACACGCTTTTTTCCGCGCAGGAGGAGTCGATGGAGTGGCGTCAGTTCCAAGCAGACCTGCAAACGGCTGTGGTCATTGCTAATGATATCAAGTCCGAAGCGCAGGAGGAGATCGGAGACCTTCGGCGCCGGCTGCAGGAAGCCCAGGAGAAGAACGAAAAGCTGAGCAAAGAGCTGGATGAGGTCAAGAGCCGCAAGTAAGCCACAACACTCATGTTTTATAAGTCCAGTTTAATTGTTTTGTAAAAGCTAAATTGTAAAAGACACACTTACTGAATTGTATCAGTAGATTAGTGTTGCAACAGAATGGCGGAAGATACGCAAATAATGGACACTTATCTTTGTCTCTTAGGGTGGAGGCGAGGCCACTATGTAGCAGTTCCATGTCTTCCTTAAACGCTATTCCGCGCATCTGCTTTGTTTAGCAATCAAAACTATTTAAGTTGTTGCTATCCTTTTTTGTGGGGACGTTGTCTATTGTCATGTCATGATCGAATGTACTTAGTGGACGCCGTCTTTGCTCCACAGTAAGTCTTTGCTGTCATCCAGCATTCTGTTTTTGTTTACTTCGTAGCGGGTTATTTTTAGTTTGTCTAGTTTAGTTTCATTGTCATGTCATGTTCGGATGTACTTTGTGGACGCTGTCTTGGCTCCACAGTAAGTCTTTGCTGTCGTCCAGCATTCTGTTTTTGTTTACTCCGTAATGAGTTAGGTTTTAGTTTGATTGTTTAGTTTAGTTTGATTGTCATGTCATGTTCGGATGTACTTTGTGAACGCTGTCTTGGCTCCACAGTAAGTCTTTGCTGTTGTCCAGCATTCTGTTTTTGTTTACTCCGTAGCGAGTTAGGTTTTAGTTTGATTGTCTGGTTTAGTTTGATTGTCATGTCATGGTTGAATGTACTTAGTGGACGCCGTCTTGGCTCCACAGTAAGTCTTTGCTGTCGTCGAGCATTCTGTTTTTGTTTACTCAGTAGCGAGTTAGGTTTTAGTTTGATTGTCTAGTTTAGTTTGTTTGTCATGTCATGTTCGGATGTACTTTTTGGACGCCGTCTTGGCTCCACAGTAAGTCTTTGCTGTCGTCCAGCATTCTGTTTTTGTTTACTCCGTAGCGAGTTAGGTTTTAGTTTGATTGTCTAGTTTAGTTTGATTGTCATGTCATGTTCGAATGTACTTTGTGGACGTCGTCTTGGCTCCACAGTAAGTCTTTTGTGTCATCCAGCATTCTGTTTTTGTTTACTTCGTAGCGGGTTAGTTTTAGTTTGTCTAGTTTAGTTTCATTGTCATGTCATGTTTGGATGTACTTTGTGGACGCCGTCTTGGCTCCACAGTAAGTCTTTGCTGTCGTCCAGCGTTCTGTTTTTGTTTACTCCGTAGCGAGTTAGGTTTTAGTTTGATTGTCTAGTTTAGTTTGATTGTCATGTCATGTTCGAATGTACTTAGTGGACGCCGTCTTGGCTCCACAGTAAGTCTTTGCTGTCGTCCAGCGTTCTGTTTTTGTTTACTCCGTAGCGAGTTAGGTTTTAGTTTGATTGTCTAGTTTAGTTTGATTGTCATGTCATGTTCGAATGTACTTAGTGGACGCCGTCTTGGCTCCACAGTAAGTCTTTGCTGTCGTCCAGCATTCTGTTTTTGTTTACTCCGTAACGAGTTAGGTTTTAGTTTGATTGTCATGTCATGTTCGGATGTACTTTGTGGACGCCGTCTTAGCTCCACAGTAAGTCTTTGCTGTCGTCCAGCATTCTGTTTTTGTTTACTCCGTAGCGAGTTAGGTTTTAGTTTGATTGTCTAGTTTAGTTTGATTGTCATGTCATGTTCGAATGTACTTAGTGGACGCCGTCTTGGCTCCACAGTAAGTCTTTGCTGTCGTCCAGCATTCTGTTTTTGTTTACTCCGTAACGAGTTAGGTTTTAGTTTGATTGTTTAGTTTAGTTTGATTGTCATGTCATGTTCGGATGTGCTTTGTGGACGTCGTCTTGGCTCCACAGTAAGTCTTTGCTGTCGTCCAGCATTCTGTTTTTGTTTACTCCGTAGCGAGTTAGGTTTTAGTTTGACTGATTAGTTTAGTTTGATTGTCATGTCATGTTCGGATGTACTTTGTGGACGCCGTCTTGGCTCCACAGTAAGTCTTTGCTGTCATCCAGCATTCTGTTTTTGTTTACTTCATAGCGAGTTAGTTTTAGTTTGATTGTCTAGTTTAGTTTCATTGTCATGTCATGTTCGGATGTACTTTGTGGACGCCGTCTTGGCTCCACAGTAAGTCTTTGCTGTCGTCCAGCATTCTGTTTTTGTTTACTCCGTAGCGAGTTAGGTTTTAGTTTGATTGTTTAGTTTAGTTTGATTGTCATGTCATGTTCGGATGTACTTTGTGGACGCCGTCTTGGCTCCACAGTAAGTCTCTGCTGTCGTCCAGCATTCTGTTATTGTTTATTCTGTAGCGAGTTAAGTTTTAGTTTCATTCTGCAAAGCCTTCCCTAAGCTTAAATGCCTCTTGTTAGGGTCACTCACATTTTGTTTATTTTTGGTTCAAGCATTAGATACGACGACAAACCCGACATCTATCTTTGGTATGATCAGTATTATGTAAACTCGAAGTTGTTATTATTTTTTTTGGTTCTCTGTTGTTGCTATTTTTGTATTACAACATTTTATTATTTGATCATGTTGTACTGCATTGTAATCTTTTGTTTTGTGATTGTGTGGTGTTTCTGCTTGGACCCCAGGAAGAATAGTCTCCCTTGTGGTGTAGACTAATGGGTATCCTAATAAACTAAATAAACTAAATAAATCTATAAAGTTAAAACGGTATCAATAACGATGGAATTTGAGCGGATTTCTTAAAGGAACGATGAAGTTGCTACTACAGGTGAAAACATGGACAACACAGGTCAGTGTTCTAGAGGAAATTGGCAGGAGGAGGAAGAAGAAAATTGTTTGCGATTCCGATATCAACCGATACCGATATATAAAGTCGTGGAATTAACACGTTATTATGCCTCATTTTGTTGTGAGGCCCCGCTGGATGCATTAAACAATGTAACAAGGTTTTCCAAAATAAATTAACTCAAGTTATGGAAAGAAATGCCAACATGGTACTGCCATATTTTATTATTGAAGTCACAAAGTGCATTATTTTTTTTTTAACATGCCTCAAAACAGCAGCTTGGAATTTGGGACATGCTCTCCTTGAGAGAGCATGAGGAGGTTGAGGTGGGCGGGTCCCGGAAGAGATAGTGCTGCAAGGGTTTCTGGGTATTCGTTCTGTTGTGTTACGGTGCGGATGTTCTCCCAAAATGTGTTTGTCATTCTTGTTTGGTGTGGGTTCACAGTGTGGCGCATATTTGTAACAGTGTTAAAGCTGTTTATAGGGCCACTCTCAGTGTGACCTGTATGGCTGTTGACCAAGTATGCATTGCATTCACTTGTGTGTGTGAAAAGCCTAAGATATTATGTGAAGGGGTCGGCTCGCAAATACAGTGCCTTTAAGGTTTATTGGTGCTCTGTACTTCTCCCTATATCCATGTACGCAGCAGCGTTTTAAAAAGTCATACATTTTACTATTTGAAACCGATGATTTCCGATATTACATTTTAATGAATTTATCGATATCTCTACAAAAAAGGTATCCAGCAATATGGGGGGGCATACATTTTCTGTATTAAGGAGAGTATTAAATGTTTTTTTTTAGGCAGGATGAGGAGAGAGGCCGAGTGTATAACTACATGAACGCAGTGGAGAGGGACCTGGCTGCACTCAGACAGGGGATGGGCCTCAGTCGTCGATCTTCCACCTCCTCTGAGCCTTCGCCTACTGTCAAAACACTTATCAAGAGCTTTGACAGTGCCTCACAAGGTACATGCCGCAAGGACTGGAATCTCACAATGTTGACCTAATGTTTATTAACTGGTAGAGCCTTACGAAGTACCTGACATTTTTGTACCATAGACTTGAGAAAAAACTTTGTTTAATAGAAACGTGTGTGATGCACTTTCTGTGTCTTTTAGCGTTGCCACCTTCCAGTGTTGCCGCTGTGGCTCCGACAGCTACTGCCGCCCCAATACCACGCACCCCTCTCAGTCCCAGTCCCATGAAGACGCCCCCAGCAGCTGCTGTATCACCCATACAGGTACACAGGGAAAAAAGCATGCCTCAATAAGGTTTTAATGACTATAAAGGTATATAAGGTAAAGGATATTTTTAGCAACTCATGTTTTTCCAAAATAATCTAAAAATTATATTGGATACATTTAAGTTTGTCATAAAACATGCCAATCATCCCAAAATAGGAATAAGCAGTGTGACACCAACAATAAAAAAGTAATTTTCTCCTTGCTGAGAGTGGTTTATTCAGACATTTTCCCTTTCTGCAAAGATAATGATGTTTATCATTTTCTGCCAGAAAGAAAACAAAAGCAGACTTAGTGTAGCGCAGGGGCCGAGAACCTTTTTGGCTGAGAGAGCCAAGAAGCCAAATATTTTAAAATGTATTTCCGTAAGAGCCGGAAAATATTTTTTTAACCCTGAACCCAATTAAACGCGTGCATTTTTAAGACTAACATTTTTAGAGTATAATAGGTATCGTATTCTTTGTAATAACATTGTTATTCTGAAGCTAACTGTGGAGGGCGGGTGGCCTGCGGGCCTGCAGCGAAGCGGGGTGTTGCCAGGACCGGCCTGGAAATCAGCGACAGGTGCGTAGATGGCCCACCTGGGCCTTGTTACCTAATCACCTGTCGCTATGTTATAAGCAGCAGCCAGGAGGAGAGACGGGGTTGGTGCAGGAGCCAGAGCACGAGCCAGAACGAAAGAGAAATAGGCAATTGCTGGAAAGCAACTGAGAGACTTATTGAAAAATGAAACAATACTGTAACCTGAAACAGGGTCTCATTTCGGTTCTTGGTGGTCTGAAGAACCCCCAAGGGAGCGAACGCCCCACACTAACCAATAATAAATAAATAACTTCTTACCATCAACGCAGTTTCTTGAACAGGTGCGGTAGAAAACGGATGGATGGATTAAAAATGCACGAGGATGTTTTATATTTTGAACATCATTTTTAACACTGATTACAAGTGGAATTATTCATTATTTATCGTGTTAAGCAGGGTCAGCTCAAATTTACCTGAGAGCCGGACGCAGTCATCAAAAGAACCACATCTGGCTCCCGAGCCATAGGTTCCCTACCCCTGGTATAGCGTGTACTAAGATGATCCATTTAACAAACTATTCAAACTCAAAGTGTTTACACTGCAAAAAGTGAAATCCAAGTAAGATTAAATATCTCAAATAAGGGTGGAATTTGCTTATTTTCTGTCTGGTAAGAGAATTCTACTCACTAAGCAGATTTTATGTTAGAGTGTTTTACTTGTTTTAAATGTTTTGGTCCTAAATGATCTCAGTAAGATATTACATCTTGTTGCTGAGATTTTATTACCTATATTGAGTAAAACCTGCTTGAAACGAGAATATCAACTGATGTAAAGCTGTGTCATTAACACTCACAAGTATAAAAGTACTTTTTTAAAGTAATAATTTCTCACTTCAAGGATGAAAAGAAAAATCATGATGTCAAGATAATGGCAATAGCATTCACTTCATTTAGGAATATTTTCCAACATATTGAGCAAAAAAGTCTCTTTTTTTTCTACCAAGAAAAGTGCATTTGTTATTAGTGAGAATATATTAAGGCATTTTTGGGTTAATTGAGGTCAGCTAATTTTACTTGTTTTGTAAAGTCTTGACCAGCCGAATTTTCTTGTTCTATTGGCAGATGATTTTGCTTAGTTCAAATAAAATACCCCTCATTTTTGTATTTTTTTTTCTTGTTGTTGATCACTGACTTTTTGCAGTTTACAAAGTACAAGGAGGAAAAATCACGATAAACATCTTCAACCGTATTGAAAAATTTGATTATTTCATTGATCTCATTAATTGAATCGGAACTTACTGAACTATTTATTTATGAGAACACTATTGTTTATGCATTCAATATTTATTCACTTACTCATTAACATGTTTATTTACTTATTTATCTATTTATTTAATCACAGTTGTGTTACAGATTGAGTACAAACAAATGTTAGAAAGTGCTACAAAACAAAAAGGGGTGGGATTTAATAAGCTCTGCTTCTTCCTACTCCTTTTTAAACATGCTGTAATGAGAAACTGGAAATATGTGATGTATCATATTGTAGCTGTATGCACATTCCAAATAAACTAACACAATAACCATCATTCATAACCCAAATTCAACCAATATGTTTGACTGGTGTGCTTTTTCAGAGGCATTCGGCGTCCACATCTCTGTCGGCAGTCAAGCCAATCTCCTCCCTGAGTGACAAGAGGAGCAGCTACTCGGACATTTCGATGCCACGTGAGGAAATATTTCTAAAAATTCAGTTTCTTGCGTTCAAAAGATCTAAAGAAATGTATGTCAATATTCCTATACATTGGAAGAAGTTATGTTATATCTGTTTAAGAACATTAGTATTTACCAAAGGAGCCCCTCATAAACGGTTTTGATGTAAATGTAAAGACTATAATCAATCAATCAATGTTTATTTATATAGCCCTAAATCACAAATGTCTCAAAGGACTGCACAAACCATTACGACTATGACATCCTCGGAAGAACCCACAAAAGGGCAAGGAAAACTCACACCCAGTGGGCAGGGAGAATTCACATCCAGTGGGACGCCAGTGACAATGCTGACTATGAGAAACCTTGGAGAGGACCTCAGATGTGGGCAACCCCCCCCCCCTCTAGGGGACCGAAAGCAATGGATGTCGAGCGGGTCTAACACGATACTGTGAAAGTTCAATCCATAGTGGCTCCAACACAGCCGCGAGAGTTCAGTTCAAAGCGGATCCAAGACAGCAGCGAGAGTCCCGTCCACAGGAAACCATCCCAAGCGGAGGTGGATCAGCAGCGTAGGGATGTCCCCAACCGATACACAGGCGAGCGGTCCATCCTGGGTCCCGACGAGTGGTCCATCCCGGGTCTCGACTCTGGACAGCCAGTACTTCATCCATGGTCATCGGACCGGACCCCCTCCACAAGGGAGGGGGGGACATAGGAGAAAAAAGAAAAGCAGCGGCAGGACAACTGGTCTAAAAAGGAGGTCTATTTAAAGGCTAGAGTATACAGATGAGTTTTAAGGTGAGACTTAAATGCTTCTACTGAGGTAGCATCTCGAACTGTTACCGGGAGGGCATTCCAGAGTACTGGAGCCCGAACGTAAAACGCTCTATAGCCCGCAGACTTTTTTGGGGCTTTAGGAATCACCAATAAGCCGGAGTCTTTTGAACGCAGATTTCTTGCCGGGACATATGGAAAAATAAAATCGGCAAGATTGTATAATATTACTTTCACAGGCCCATTATAATGTGTTTATGAGTGAGGGCGAAAAGGTAGCACCAAATGGGCTATAACAAATAAACAAATGTATGGGAAACGCTGATATACAGTACAGCTTACATGCAGGTGCCATGACTGAATGTATTGTGTTAACAAAAACAATCATAATTTGCACGATTGTACCTAGTTTGTGAACCCTTTCTTAAGCAATGGCAATACAACTATATTGTAGTGCCCTTTAAGAGTTAGTGCTGCAAAGGGTTCTGGGTATTTGTTCTGTTGTGTAACGGTGCGGATGTTCTCCCAAAATGTGTTTGTTAATCTTGTTTGGTGTGGGTTCACAGTGTGGCGCATATTTGTAACGGTGTTAAAGTTGTTTATACGGCCACCCTCAGTGTGACCTGTATGGCTGTTGACCAAGTATGCATTGCATTCACTTGTGTGTGTGTGAAAAGACGTAGATATCATGTGACTGGGCCGGCACGCAAAGGCAGTGCCTTTAAGGTTTATTGGCGCGCTGTACTTCTCTCTACGTCCGTGTACACAGCGGTGTTTTAAAAAGTCATACATTTTCCTTTTCAAAACCGATACCGATAATTTCCGATATTACGTTTTAAAGCATTTATCGATATTATCGGGCATCTCTACAAAAAGTTATCCAGGAATATGGGGGGCATGAATTTTCTGTATTAAGGAGAGTATTAAATGTTTTTTTAGGGAGCGGCATAGCTCGGTTGGTAGAGAGGCCGTGCCAGCAACTTGAGGGTTGCAGGTTCGATTCCCGCTTCCGCCATCCTAGTCACTGCCGTTGTGTCCTTGGGCAAGACACTTTACCCACTTGCTCCCAGTGCCACCAACACTGGTTTAAAAAAGCGCTTTAGAAAAGCGCTATATAGATATAATTCACACTTCACAGGATGAGGAGAGAGGCCGAGTGTATAAAGTCAAGTAAAGTACCAATGATTGTCACACACACACTAGGTGTGGCAAAATGTGTCCTCTGCATTTGACCCATCCCCTTGTTCACCCCCTGGGAGGTGAGGGGAGCAGTGGGCAGCAGCGGTGCCGCGCCTGGGAATCATTTGTGGTGATTTAACTCCCTATTTCAACCCTTGATGCTGAGTGCCAAGCAGGGAGGTAATGGGTCCCATTTTCATAGTCTTTGGTATGAGTACATGAACGGAGTGTAGAGGGACCTGGCTGCACTCAGACAGGGCATGGGCCTCAGTCGTCAATCAATGGCAATACAACTATTCTGATTCTGATCCTGAGTCGGTCTTAAAAGCTGCTTACAGAATATCACTGTTTACAGATCCCTGCCAGTAACAGATCCTAGGGTAAACAAAACTGACATAGCCCATGTCAGTAATGACTGGGATGTTTCCTCCCCTTTTGGATGTGAGATACAGTTCGTGTCAGAGTAGCCTGACAAACTGCATTATCTATGTGCAGAGCTTTTTAAAACATTTAGGATTTAGATTGTGTTTATCTTCCCTATTTGGTCACTGTATGAAATGTGATGATATCAGTGCTCTTGGGATTATAAACACAGGTTTTCATATGAAGTAGCAGAAAAGAATAATTAGGCTCACATTATTAACTAGATCCAGTCGAGTGAGGGAAGAGTGGATCGTGAGATCGACAGGCGGATCGGTGCGGCGTCTTCAGTAATGCGGACGTTGTATCGATCCGTTGTGGTGAAGAAGGAGCTGAGCCGGAAGGC
This sequence comes from Nerophis ophidion, assembly GCF_033978795.1. Classification (NCBI taxonomy): domain Eukaryota; kingdom Metazoa; phylum Chordata; class Actinopteri; order Syngnathiformes; family Syngnathidae; genus Nerophis; species Nerophis ophidion. The sequence goes on from NC_084617.1 coordinate 70,630,257, forward strand.
AAAGCTCTCAATTTACCGGTCGATCTACGTTCCCATCCTCACCTATGGTCATGAGCTTTGGGTCATGACCGAAAGGATAAGATCACGGGTACAAGCGGCCGAAATTAGTTTCCTCCGCCGTGTGGCGGGGCTCTCCCTTAGAGATAGGGTGAGAAGCTCTGCCATCCGGGAGGGACTCAAAGTAAAGCCGCTGCTCCTTCACATGGAGAGGAGCCAGATGAGGTGGTTCGGGCATCTGGTCAGGATGCCACCCGAACGCCTCCCTAGAGAGGTGTTTAGGGCACGTCCAACCGGTAGGAAGCCACGGGGAAGACCCAGGACATGTTGGGAAGACTATGTCTCCCGGCTGGCCTGGGAACGCCTCGGGATCCCCCGGGAAGAGCTAGACGAAGTGGCTGGGGAGAGGGAAGTCTGGGTTTCCCTGCTTAGGCTGTTGCCCCCGCAACCCGACCTCGGATAAGCGGAAGATGATGGATGGATGGAGTCGACATCCATTGCACCGGTCACCCAGGGGGGTCCCCACATCTGCAGTCCCTTCCAAGGTTTCTCGTTGTTCCCATTAGTTTGAGGTTTTTCTTGCCTTGATGTGGGATAAGAGCCCTGGTGGTTTGTGCAGCCCTTTGAGGCATTTGTGATTTAGGGCTATATAAATAAACTTTGATTGACGATTGATTGATAAGTTTGCACCCACACTGTGAAATACAATTTCCTTTTCATGCACCATGCATTTTATAATGATACAGCGCAGTTAGGAAGTATTTGATTCATCCCGCTTTGAGGTTATAAGTTTACCCATTACAGAAACATGATAAGTCCATAATTCTTATGGTTTATTGTAGGGATATTATCAGCCGATAAATGCTTTAAAATGTAATACCGGAAATTATCGGTATCTGTTTCAAAATTATCGGTTTCAAAAAGTTAAATTTATGACTTTTTGAAACGCCGCTGTGTACACGGACCTAGGGAGCAGTACAGAGCGTCAATAAACCTTAAAGGCACTTCCTTTGCGTGCCGGCCCAGTCACATAGTATCTACGTCTTTTCACACACAGGTGAATGCCACCCATACTTGGTCAACAGCCATACAGGTCACACTGAGGGTGGCCGTATAAACAACTTTAACACTGTTACAAATATGCGCCACACTGTGAACCCACACCAAACAAGAATGAAAAACACATTTACACCGTAACACAACATAAACACAACAGAACAAATACCCAGAACCCCCTGCAGCACTAACTCTTCTGGGAAGCTACATTATACCCCCCCTCCCACCTGAACATGAGGAGGTTGAGGTGGGCGGGTTTTAATTGTGAGGGGAGTAGGGGCTAGCGGGGGTGTATATTGTAGCGTCCCAGAAGAGTTAGTGCTGCAAGGGGTTCTGGGTATTTGTTCTGTTGTATTTATGTTGTGTTACGGTGCGGATGTTCTCCCAAAATGTGTTTGTCATTCTTGTTTGGTGTGGGTTCACAGTGTGGCGCATATTTGTTTATACGGCCACCCTCAATGTGACGTGTATGGCTGTTGACCAAGTATGCCTTGCATTCACTTGTGTGTGTGAAAAGTCGTAGATATTATGTGACTGAGCCGGCACGCAAAGGCAGTGCCTTTAAGGTTAATTGGCGCTCCCTACGTCCATGTACACAGCGGCGTTTTAAAAATTCATAAATTTTACATTTTGAAACCGATACCGATTATTTTTCGATATTACGTTTTAAAGCTTTCATTGGCCGATATTATCAGACATCTTTAGCCTTTTACATGTTTTTTGTTGTTGTTGATATACTGATATATTATGTGAAGACGGACAAAGTCAGGACTTGTATTAATAATGGTCAAGTACCAGCTCTGAACAATACATTATCCTATATACATGTATTAAGGTTTTTATTGCAAAAGTCCAGCTTTGCAGATTAAGATGTTTTGCATTTCACTGATTGCATGTGTGACTTATTTGCAATGCTACGAATAAATAATGAAGCACTACACATTCTGTGGATGTTCTATCAGTTTTCTTCTCTTATCTTGCAAGTTCACGTTTTGCTTGTACAACAGGGGTGTCAAACTCAAATACAGAGTGGGCCAAAATTTTAAACGGAACAAAGCCGTGGGCCAAGGTTGAACAAATTAACCTTTTTAATAGGGACCCAAACAAGATTTGCATTAAATATTGAACAAGCAAGGCTTATATAACTTTATAGTGACATGCAAAATCCAGTTTCAAATAATAATAATAAGAATATCAATGGCATATCAAATAAAATTTAAATAAAAATTTGATGCCTTTTTTTCTATTTGCAATCTTCTGAGGTAAATATAATTTTTTTTCCACAGGCTAATAATACATTTGAAAATAAAATAACAATAATGAATGAACCAAACAATCAAGCCTTGACGTAGCAAGAGACAATGCATGAATAAAACGTTAATTATTGCTCTGTTTGCTGGAAGTTTCCCGGAAGAGTTAGTGCTGCAAGGGGTTCTGGGTATTTGTTCTGTTTTGTTACGGTGCGGATGTTCACCCGAAATGTGTTTGTCATTCTTGTTTGGTGTGAGTTCACAGTGTGGCGCATATTTGTAACTGTGCTAAAATTGTTCATACGGCCACCCTCAGTGTGACCTGTATGGCTGTTGACCAAGTATGCATTGCATTCACGTGTGTGTGTGTGTGTGTGTGTGTGTGTGTGTGTGTGTGTGTGTGTGTGTGTGTGTAAAAGCCACAAATATCATGTGACACGCTGTTAGTATGGAGGAAAAGCGGACCTGACGACAGGTTGTAGAGAACGCTAAAGGCAGTGCCTTAAATGCACGCCCCCAATATAGTTGTCCGGGTGGAAATCGGTAGAAATTAGGGAGAATGGTTGCTCCAAAAGATTTTCGGGAGGGGCACTGAACTTCGTGAGTCTACTGGGAAAATTAGGAGGGTTTGTAAGTATGAGTATTAGCGGTGAATGCGGTGTTACAGCGGCACTGACGCTGTATATCACCGGCGGGCCAGCTCTAATGCTAAATTGATATTGCCTCAAGGGCCAAATTCAATTACACGCCGGGCCAAATTTGGCCCGCGGGCCAGAGTTTGACACCCATGTTGTACAAGGTCTAAGCCACAGTGGAGTTGGTTCCGCTGCTTAGTGTTCTCTGAACTCAGTGGAACTTTAACTGAGCATTAACGCCGAATGTTACACGGTTACAGCGGAGCATCTTCTCAGGGGAGCCCCAGCCAGTCGGCCCTCATCCGTTCTCCAGAGGGTCTCCAATACTGATTCCACCAAGACCATATCGAGTTGGGTAACTTATTGAGGGTTTAAAACTAACTCTGTGATCAATATGTTAGAACTTGTTCATCCGTTATACCCAGTGTCCCGCCGCAGTAGCGAAGAGATTAAGAGGGACATGTCCACCCAAGATGGGACGTCCTCGTCCTCACTGATGGCCATGAGTGTTACATCCTCCCCACTCTCTCTCTCGTCCTCCTCACCCACCGCCTCCATCACCCCAACAGCACGGAGCCGGCTAAGGTACCTTAGTGATGCTTTCATATATGTAAGGTGCTTTCAATGTACTAAACATACTCCAAGGTAACTTAACGAGCAGGATGTCATCTTGCAAGGGAATGTTTACACGTTTCAAATGAATGGATGGATGTTTCTTCTGTTAAAGAGAGGAGCGAAAGGACCCACTGTCAGCGCTGGCCAGAGAGTATGGCGGCTCCAAAAGAAATGCCCTGCTGAAGTGGTGCCAGAAGAAAACTGAGGGTTATCAGGTATGTTGATGTCCTAAAATTTACCATTACGTATTAACATCTAGAACAGGGGTCGGGAAACTTTTGGCCTGAGAGAGCCATGAAAGCCAAATATTTTAAAATGTATTTCCGTGAGAGCCATATAATATTTTTTAAGACTGAAAACAACCAATTGTGTGCATTTTTAAGTAAGACCAACATGTTTAAAGTATAATAAATCTCCTAATCTTTTTAATAACATTCTTATTCTGAAGTTAACCAATAATAAATCAAATACTTCTTACCATTAATGCGACTTCTTAAACAAGTCTGGTAGAAAGCGGATGGATGGATAAAATGCATGAGAATGTTTTATATTTTGAACGGTATAATACTAGCGGAATTATTCATAATTATCATGTTAAGCCAGGGGTATCCAAACTTTTTCCACTGAGGGCCGCATACTGAAAAATCAGAGCAAGCGGGGGCCATTTTCATAATTTTTATTTTAAAAACCAATACAATATATGTATAAAAAATATACATTTAGGCCTCCACTCAGGTTTGGTAAAAAATATATATAAAAAATGTGTCATTATTCAGTATTATAATTTGTATTATTATGCAAGTTTTAAATCTGTAGATCAACATTAGAAAAAAAAAATTGAAAAAACACAAAATATGCAATATTTTCACCCAATAACTTTTTTAGGTGGAATATTTGAGAATATATAATAATTGGAGCCTTAATTTTGGATTTTGATTGATTATTTTTTGAGCAATGACACTTAAAAACAAATCACACTAAAATAATTTGGGATCCAAGTGTCATACTTATTAAAGTGTTAAAAAATAAATTATACATTTTATTTACCGTTTACTTTTAGCACAATAATCTCGATCAACTTCAGATATATCCGTCAATTTTAAGTTTTATTGTTGTTTATGTTTTGTTTGTTTGTTTTAGGCTCTTCTTTAAAAAAAAAAAACAGCTCAGTTTTTTTATATGGTAAAACACAAAATATGCAACATTTTCCCCCAAAAATATGTCAAAGTGGAATATTTAATGTGATGTAATCGCAGCCTTGATTAGGTCAATGATTCAAAATGACATTGATTTTGATTCATTTTTATTTTTTAAAGAAAGAAACAGCCTGCATGGCAGCTTTGTGTTATAAAAGTAAGCATTGCAACATTTTTGTTACATTTCACCTGTTTGCTCTTTTATACCACTTTTGATGTTTTTAATTTTTTTTTAATTGTATTCTTAAAATGTGCCGTGGGGCCGTTAAAAAATGACCCGCGGGCCCCACTTTGGACAGCCCTGTGTTAAGCAATGTTAGCTAAGATTTATCTGAGAGCCAGATGAAGTCATCAAAAGAGCCACATCTGGCTCTAGAGCCATAGATTCCCTACCCCTGATCTAGAATGTTTATGAAATGCTTGACTGGATTTATTGACAAAGCAGCAAATATGGTTCTTCCAACATAAATATGCAGTAGAGGTGTCCGATAATGGCTTGTTAGCCGATATCCGATATTCCGATGTTGTCCAACTCTTAATTACAGATTCCGATATCAACCGATACCGATATATACAGTCGTGGAATTATCACATTATTAGGCCTAATTTTGTTGTGATGCCCTGCTGGATGCATTAAACAATGTAACAAGGTTTTTACAAAACGAATCATTTCACGTTATGGAAAAAAATGCCAACATGGCACTGCCATATTTAAAATTGAAGTCACAAAGTGCATTATTTTTTTTAACATGCCTCAAAACAGCAGCTTGGAATTTGAGACATGAGGAGGTTGACTATTTTTTTTTCATACGGTGTTGATCTGGAAATGGTTGCTTTGGCATTTTGTTTGTGTGGCACCTGCCAGGGATGTTGACATGCAGAGTTTCAAGCACTCTTCATTCTCTAGCGCATGGGTGTCAAACTCTGGCCCGCGGGCCAAATTTGGCCTGCCGTTTAATTTCATTTGGCCCTTGAGGCAATAATAAAATAACATTAGAGCTGGCCCGCCGGTATTATACAGTGGCGGTGCTGCTGTATCACCGCATTCAACACTAATTCTCATACTTGCCAATCCTCCGGATTTTTCCAGGAGAATCCCGAATTTCAATGCCCCCCCCCCCCGAAAATCTCCCGGGGCAACCATTCTCCCGAATTTCCACCCGGACAACAATATTGGGGGCGTGCCTTAAAGGTACTGCTTTTAGCATCCTCTACAACCTGTCGTCACGTCCGCTTTTCCTCCATACAAACAGTGTGCCAGCCCAGTCACGTAATATATACGGCTTTTACACACACACAAGTGAATGCACGGCATGCTTGGTCAACAGCCATACAGGTCACACTGAGGGTGGCCGTATAAACAACTTTAACACTGTTACACTGTGAACCCACACCAAACAAGAATGACAAACACATTTCGGGAGAACATCCGCACCGTAACACAACAAAAACACAACAGAACAAATACCCAGAACCCCTTGCAGCACTAACTCTTCCGGGACGCTACAATATACACCCCCGCTACCAACAAAACTCGATTTTGCACGTCACTATAAAGTTATATAAGCCTTGCTTGTTCAATATTCAATGCAAAACTTGCTTGGGTCCCTATTAAAAGGTTAAGTTGTTCAACATTGGCCCGCGGCTTTGTTCAGTTTAGAATTTTGGCCCACTCTGTATTTGAGTTTGACACCCTTGCTCTAGCGGGTGACTTCAACTGGTGCTACATCAGCAGTGCTGCTACTTTTCGTAGCAACGCTTTTGCCGCATCAATGTTGAACATATTCCCGCTTGAAGCCAAACCACCGCCAGACCGCCATTTCTTCCTCCATGTGTTACCAGATTTGCAGCTTCTTTCTCACGTATTACCACCCCCACCTCACCCTTAGCATCACAGCTACTGTGTAGCTACCACTCTGCTTCGCGGGAGCGTGTGGCGTTGCACGCGTGACGTGTGTAAGAAGGTGTGCTTGTTTTAAGTCTCTGTGAGAAGTAGAGACAAGAAAGAGTGAGAAAAGCCTGTGGTGTAATGCCCGCAGCTAAAAGCAACTGTGTGAGAACGTATATTAGAATATCACAATATAGTCATTTTCTGTATCGCACAGAGACAAACCCGCGATATATATCGCCCAGCCCTATCTCCAATCTTCCTCAGCAAGAATCCCTAGGACTCACACGCAGGGTTTATGCATGAAAAATAATTAGTATTGGGTACTTGTGTTTTGTCGTAGTTAAGTGGTGCATAGCTAATGTAAGCTATGGTTACCATGGTACCTGATGTTTGCTCCAGGAAGTATGCAACATTACACATGATGACATAGCTTTACCCAGCTCTTAATGAGGAGCATCTAATCACTCAGCATCTACCATCTGCTTTTGACAAATAAAACAAAATGTATATTTTTGGTGAAAATGAACTGATGAACTGACTTGTCAAGCAGATTTACAGTCTAAGCATGATTTTTTTTAAATAAATGCCTTCAAGTGTTTAAAGGGGAACATTATCACAATTTCAAAAGGGTTAAAACCAATAAAAATCAGTTCCCAGTGGCTTGTTGTATTTTTTGAATTTTTTTTTCAAAATTTCACTCCTCCCGGAATATCCCTAAATAAAGCTTTAAAGTTCCTGACTTTCGCTATCCGTAAATCCACCGTCCATTTCCCTTTGACGTCATACAGGGCTGCCAATACAAACAACATGGCGGTTACCACAGCAAGATATAGCGACATTAGCTCGGATTCAGACTCGGATTTCAGCGGTTTAAGCGATTCAACAGATTACGCAAGTATTGAAACAGATGGTCGGAGTATGGAGGCAGATAGCGAAAACGAAATTGAAGAAGAAATTGAAGCTATTGAGCGAATAGCTATTGACGCTATTCGGCCATAGCGTGGGTGTATCTAATAAAGTGACCCATAGCATGGCTGCCTTATTAGCATCGCCGGTAAAATGTGCGGACCAAACGATCAGGACTTTCGCATCTTGTGACACTGGAGCAACTTAAATCCGTCGATTGGTAAGTGTTTGTTTCGCATTAAATGTGGGTATCTAGTTTCAAATATACATACACCTAGCGTAAATAGCATGTTAGCATCGATTAGCGTAGCATGTTAGCATTGATTAGCTGGCAGTCATGCCGTGACCAAATATGTCTGATTAGCACATAAGTCAACAACATCAACAAAACTCACCTTTGTGTTTTCGTTGACTTAATCGTTGCAAATGCATCTACAGGTTATCCATACATCTCTGTGCCATGTCTGCCTTAGCATCGCCGGTCAAATGTGCAGACACTTTGGTACATTCAATGGGGGTCTGGCGGCAGACACTTTCTCGTCTTCGGGCCAGTGGTGCAACTTGAATCCGTCCCTGTTAGTGTTGTTACACCCTCCGACAACACACCGACAAGGCATGATGTCTGCAAGGTTCCAAAAAATAGTCGAAAAAACGGAAAATAACAGAGCTGAGACCCGTGGTTTGTAATGTGAAAATGAATATGGCGGGGGGGTGTTACCTAGGTGACGTCACGTTCTGACGTCATCACTAAAAGACCGATAAACAGAAAGGCGTTTAATTTGCCAAAATTCACCCGTTTAGAGTTCGGAAATCGGTTAAAAAAATAGATGGTCTTTTTTCTGCAACATCAAGGTATATATTGACGCTTACATAGGTTTGGTGATAATGTTCCCCTTTAAGTGATCTTCTGCCATGTTTTCCAGAACATTGACATCACTAACTTCAGCAGTAGCTGGAACGATGGTCTAGCGTTTTGTGCCGTGCTCCACACCTACTTGCCCGCCCACATCCCGTATCAAGAACTCACCAGCCAAGACAAGGCACGTACTGGCCTGAGGGGAACCCCATGTGTGGGACCCACCTTTTGATCGGAAATAAAAATGACTCCATCTTGTCTTTGTTTGGCTTCAGAGGAGGAACTTCACCTTGGCGTTCCAGGCTGCAGAGAGCGTCGGCATCAAATGCACTTTGGTAAGCCTTATTCTGAAAGCTATCTTGGAAAAATATGTGAACTCCTGTCACGTTATAATAATCAAAGTCAGCCAATGGATCCATTTATTTTTCTACCGCTTATTCCTTTTGGGGTCTCGGGGAGCGCTGGTGCCTATCACAGCTATAATTGGGCGGAAGGCGGAGTACACCCTGGACAAGTCGCCACCTCATCGCAGGGCCTACATACTTCATTTAAATGACAACACTTAATATATACTGTATGCAGCATACTGTGAATTGTGAAGTGAATTATATTTATATAGCGCTTTTCTCTAGTGACTCAAAGCGCTTTACATAGTGAGACCCAATATCTAAGTTACATTTAAACCAGTGTGGGTGGCACTGGGAGCAGGTGGGTAAAGTGTCTTGCCCAAGGACACAACAGCAGTGACTAGGATGGCGGAAGCAGGAATCGAACCTGCAACCCTCAAGTTGCTGGCACGGCCGCTCTACCAACCGAGCTATGCCGCCCCTATAGCTGAGTCATCCTTTTCCTCGCGTAAATCATAGAAAAGAAAAAAGTAGAGATGTCCGATAATTGCTTATTTGCCGATATTCCGATAATGTCCAACTTTTAATTACCGATTCCGATATCAACCGATACAGATATATACAGTCGTGGAATTAACACATTATTATGCCTAATTTTGTTGTGCTGCCTCTCTGGATGCATTAAACAATGTAACAAGGTTTTCCAAAATAAATCAACTCAAGTTATGGAAAAAAAATACCAACATGGCACTGCCATGTTTATTATTGAAGTCACAAAGTGCATTATATTTTTTTAACATGCCTCAAAACAACAGCTTGGAATTTGGGACATGAGGAGGTTGAGGTGGGGGGGCGGGGTTGGGGGGGTGTACATTGTAGCATCCCGAAAGAGTTAGTGCTGCAAGGGGGACCTGGGTATTTGTTCTGTTGTGTTTATGTTGTGTTACGGTGTGGATGTTCTCCCGAAATGTGTTTGTCATTCTTGTTTGGTGTGGGTTCACACTGTATTTGTAACAGTGTTAAAGTTGTTTATACGGCCACCCTCAGTGTGACCTGTATGGCTGTTGACCAAGTATGCCTTGCATTCACCTGTGTGTGTGAAAAGCCGTAGATATTATATGATTGGGCCGGCACGCAAACGCAGTGCCTTCAAGGATTATTGGCGCTCTTTACTTCTCCTTATGTCCGTGTACCACTCCGTACTGCGGCGTTTTCAAAAAGTCATAAAGTTTACTTTTTGAAACCAATACCGATAATTTCCGATATTACATTTTAAAGCATTTATTGGCCGATAATATCGGCAGTCCGATACTCCATTCTTGCAGCCACAATACTCCATTTACATCTCGCGACTTGAATATTAACCAAGTATTAGTGATATTTTTATTATAAGCGCTAACGCGGACAAACTTTTTATAGCAGCGTCGCGATCACTACTGTGTGTGCCTGTATTTACGTCTTCGAGGTCTGATGTTTCGTCGCTTCTCTGCGCGATGGAAGCTTATTCTAGATCATAAATCATGCCTCTCACATGGAAAGTAGATTGCTGAGAATGTAATCCAACGGTTTGGTACAATTTGGCAGCCATTTAGGACCCGGAACTGGCGACAACGAAATGTAAAGGCGCTTGGTCCCTCCGCCGCATTTCTCTGCAAGGATTATGAGTAATCCTTGCAGCCTATTTTAGTTGCATTCGGGCCAAAGGCGGGGTACACCCTGGACAAGTCCCCACCGCTTCACAGAGCCAACACGGATAGACAGACAACATTCACACACTAGGGCAAATTTAGTGTTGCCAATCAACCTAACCCCAAGTGCATGTTTTTGGAGGTGGGAGGAAGCCGGAGTACCCGGAGGGAACCCACGCAGTCACGGGGTGAACATGCAAACTCCACACAGAAAGATCCCGAGCGCAGGATCGAACCCAGGACTAAAATGATCAAAATACCCTCATGGAGGTGTTTAAATATTTTTTAAAGGGCTATGAAGGCAGAATTGAGCTTCTCCCATAGAGTTCATTGTAAGCAGACTTTTGATCACATGTATTTAACATTTAGAATGCATAAAAAAAAATAACATCTATTGTCATGTCTGTCCTACTAATAGACAAAAATTTAAAAAAAAAGTGCAGTTCCCCTTTAATGGCAAAGACTACTTCCTGACAAGGCAACACACTGTAGCCCAGTCATTCTCAAATAGTGGGGCGGTTCACCTTGAGGGGGGGCTGGGGTGTGCGAGGCGTGTGATTCCAAAGGAACATGCTTTATCAGTATCATGCTTTGAAAAGCTGTGCACTGCACAATGTGCTCATAGTAGCCATTAATCGTGACTTTCTCATTTTCATTTATTCAAAAAAAACAGCACCAATTGTTGCATGTATTCTTGTTTTGTAGTGTTTTACATATTGTGCTCCTGAGTTTTAATGTTTTTCTATCATTTGAATTCCATCCATCCATATTCTACCGCTTATTCCCTTTGGGGTCGCGGGGGGCGCTGGTGCCTATCTCAGCTACAATCGGGCGGAAGGCGGTGTACACCCTGGACAAGTCACCACCTCATCGCAGGGCCAACACAGATAGACAGACAACATTCACACTCACATTCACACACTAGGGCCCATTTAGTGTTGCCAATCAACCTATCCCCAGGTGCATGTCTTTGGAGGTGGGAGGAAGCCGGAGTACTCGGAGGGAACCCAGGCAGTCACGGGTAGAACATGCAAACTTTACACAGAAAGACCCCGAGCCCGTGATTGAACACCAGACTACTCAGGACATTGGTATTGTGAGGCAGATGCACTAACCCAGGGGTGGGCATTACGTCGATCGCGATCGACTGGTCGATCTTGGAGGGTGTGTCAGTCGATCTCAAGCCAGGCATTAAAAAATAGACATAAAAATGAGCAATCATCAATCATACCAAGACTTCACTTTCGTCAGTTGTTTGACATTCTCGGCACCCGAGGATCTTGTGAGATGACGCTGGCTGCTGCAAGCTCATATTTAAGAAAAAAATCACTAACAGGGCGGACGCAAAGAAACACATTTTATTTCTAGAGACTCCGTACCTACTGTCAAAACTCTAAAGACCGACCGCACAGTTCCTGTCTTCACCATAAAAGACCTGTTTCATCCTGCCTGTGCTAACAAAATAAGAGTCTCAGAAAGCTAGCGTGCACAAGCTAGCAAGCTACGGAGTTTGATGCCAATGTATTTCTCCCCCGCCCTCAGCGACCGCTTTCTCACTTGCTTGCCCACCCGCACACTCACTGACGTCACTCACCTGCTGCCAGACATTAAAGGGCCACACATATACATGCTACACTCATAACAAAGTGTTTAAAAACGAGTATGCAAGTTGGACTAATGAGATGCCAAATCCAACCACTTTCATGTGGTATTGGACAGAAAGGAGGACTTTTTTTTTCCTCCATTTGAAAATGCGGACGTTATCAGCACCACTGTCTAATTCCAATCAATGCAAGTCATCAGAATCAGGTAATACACCAACTTATATTCTTGTCTTCATGAAAGAAAGGAATCTATGTGTGTTAAACATGCTTGTATTATCATTAAACACCATTAACTTGTTAACAAAAATGTCTCTTTCATAAATAAATAAATATAAATTATAAATAGGAATGAGGTAGATCTCCTCGACTTGGTCAATTGAAAAGTAGCTCACCTGCAGAAAAAGTGTGAGCGCCCGTGCACTAACCCCTCTCCCACCATGAAGCCCTCATATGAATTCATTATTATTTATTGAGTTTATTTGGTCAAAAAATGTTTTGTAGTTTGGGGCGGTATACTCGGTTGGCAGAGGGTTCCAGGTTCGATCCCCGCTTCTGCCTTCCTAGTCACTGCCGTTGTGTCCTTGTGCAAGACACTTTACCCACCTGATCCCAGTGCCACCCACACTGGTTTAAATTTAACTTAGATTTGGGTTTCACTATGTAAAGCGCTTTGAGTCACTGGAGAAAAAGTGCTATATAAATATAATTCACTTCACTTCACACTAGTTTAAATAAAGATTTGATTTTTTTTCTACTTCAGGCACATTGATGCACTTAAAACCTTTTTTTGTTAGAGACTAAAAAAGTGGAGGAGTTCAAGTACCTAGGAGTCTTGTTCACGAGTGGGGGAAGAGTGGATCGTGAGATCGACAGGCGGATCGGTGCGGCGTCTTCAGTAATGCGGACGTTGTTCCGATCCGTTGTGGTGAAGAAGGAGCTGAGCCGGAAGGCAAAGCTCTCAATTTACCGGTCGATCTACGTTCCCATCCTCACCTATGGTCATGAGCTTTGGGTCATGACCGAAAGGATAAGATCAAGGGTACAAGCGGCCGAAATGAGTTTCCTCCGCCGTGTGGCGGGGCTCTCCCTTAGAGATAGGGTGAGAAGCTCTGCCATCCGGGAGGGACTCAAAGTAAAGCCGCTGCTCCTTCACATCGAGAGGAGCCAGATGAGGTGGTTTGGGCATCTGGTCAGGATGCCACCCGAACGCCTCCCTAGGGAGGTGTTTAGGGCACGTCCAGCTGGTAGGAGGCCACGGGGAAGACCCAGGACACGTTGGGAAGACTATGTCTCCCGGCTGGCCTGGGAACGCCTCGGGATCCCCCGGGAAGAGCTAGACGAAGTGGCTGGGGAGAGGGACGTCTGGGTTTCCCTGCTTAGGCTGTTGCCCCCGCGACCCGACCTCGGATAAGCGGAAGATGATGGATGGATGGATGGATGGATGGACTAAAAAACATGGTTATTCTTTTTTTAAATGTCTTTCTTTTGTTTCTTCTCGTGTTGTGTTTAATATTAATGTGGGTATACAATGTTATGCAGAGGTGTACTTATAACAATTTGATAGACAAAAAATAGTAGTTATAGTGACGGCGGAGTGTGGGTAAAAGCGTGGGGGATGTGCAAAATGTTTTCTGCTTCCTGGGGGGGTGTAACAGAGAATATTTGAGAAGCACTGATCTAAAGAAACATGATTTTTTAAGTCTGTGCTTTTAATATTACGCAATATTACTAAGCTATTATCCTAAGCTATATCAAAGACTCCTCAGTGTTCAAGAGAGACGGAAACTGTTATTGAAACAGGAACTAATCAATTCGTTATCCGCACAGGAAATAATATTCTAAAGAGGAACCCGTGTGGTTAGATTTGTGCAGAAGTGCATGTCAAGGAAGCAAGCCACCCTGCGTAGCGTACGTCGGTGCCTCAACGCAGAAGTGCATGCCAGGCTTTGCTGGTAAACGTTACAGCGCCACCTGTTGCTTTTGCCGGCTTTTGAATGCCTGCAGATGTCTTTTTAATGTTGACACAGGGAATAGATTTTCAACCCTGGCATGGCGAAGACTTTAGAGCATGCAGAACCAATTATATTGCAGTGTACTCTGTTTGACAAAATGAAACCGACTGCCAACTGTGCTCCGCAGCCAAGAAACTAGGGCTGGGCGATAATGCTGACGTCAGCATCCGTCTGAGACTTTTTACTTGGCGGTTATACTGACATTATGAGTGAAACCTAATTTTTGTGTTTGTAAATCTTACCAAAACGCCTGATTTGAGTAAAACTTGCAAAGATACAATATTACAGGCATTCTCAAACATAGTGTAGGTTTGGTTTTGGAGTTATGTATGTCTATATAACTTTCATATTTAGTATGTCAGTTATACTGTCAAATTGAGTAAAAAAAAAAAAACTTGTGTCTTTGCAAACCTTACAAAATATTTTTTTATCCCCAGTAAAACTCACAAAGATACATTTCTTCAGGCATTATTAGACATAATGCATGTTTGGTTTTGGAGTTATGTTAAATAACTCTCATATTGAGTGTGGCAGTTATACTGTCATAGTGAGTAAAACCTCATTTTTGTATTTGCAAACCTTACAAAAACAACTGATTCTAGTAAAACTCGCATACAGTGGGGCAAAAAAGTATTTAGGCAGCCACCGATTGTGCAAGTTCTCCCACTTAAAATGATGACAGAGGTCTGTAATTTTCATCATAGGTACACTTCAACTGTGAGAGACAGAATGTGGAAAAAAAATCCAGGAATTCACATTGTAGGAATTTAAAATAATGTATTTGTAAATTATGGTGGAAAATAAGTATTTGGTCACTTCAAACAAGGAAGATCTCTGGTTCTCACAGACCTGTAACTTCTTCTTTAAGAAGCTCTTCCATCCTCCACTCGTTACCTGTATTAATGGAACCTGTTTGAACTCGTTATCTGTATAAAAGACACCTGTCCACAGCCTCAAACCGTCAGACTCCAAACTCCACTATGGCCAAGACCAAAGAGCTGTCGAAGGACACCAGGAAAATAATTGTAGACCTGCACCAGACTGGGAAGAGTAAATCTACAATAGGCAAGCAGCTTGGTGTGAAAAAATCAACTGTGGTAGCAATTATCAAAAAATGGAAGACATACGAGACCACTGATAATCTCCCTCGATCTGGGGCTCCACGCAAGATCTCATCCCGTGAGGTCAAAATGATCATGAGCACGGTGAGCAAAAATCCCAGAACCATATGGGGGGACCCGGTGAATGACCTGCAGAGAGCTGGGACCAAAGTAACAAAGGTTACCATCAGTAACACACTACGCCGACAGGGAATCAAATCCTGCAGTGCCAGACGTGTCCCCCTGCTTAAGCCAGCGCATGTCCAGGCCCGTCTGAAGTTTGCCAGAGAGCACATGGGAGAATGTCATGTGGTCAGATGAAACCAAAATAGAACTTTTTGGTATAAACTCAACTCGTCGTGTTTGGAGGAAGAAGAATACTGAGTTGCATCCCAAGAACACCACGCCTACTGTGAAGCATGGGGGTGGAAACATCATGCTTTGGGGCTGTTTTTTTCTGTTAAGGGGAAAGGACGATTGATCCGTGTTAAGGAAAGAATGAATGAGGCCATGTATCGTGAGATTTTGAGCCAAAACCTCCTTCCATCAGTGAGAGCTTTGAATGGTTGACCAAATACTTATTTCCACCATAATTTACAATTAAGTTATTCAAAATTCCTACAATGTGAATTCCTGGATTTTTTTTTCCACATTCTGTCTCTCACAGTTGAAGTGTACCTATGATGAAAATTACAGACCTCTGTCATCATTTTAAGTGGGAGAACTTGCACAATCGGTGGCTGACTAAATACTTTTTTGCCCCACTGTAGATTCAGTATTCCTTGTTTGTGAATGACTGGGCATTCCACAGAAGCTCCCTTTTATACCTGTTCGACTTGCTACCATCAGGCAGGCGCTACAGGTGCATCAGAGCCAGAACAAACAGGCTCAGAGACAGCTTTTTTCCCAAAGCTGTCACCATGTTGAACTCTAACTTATAATAATAATAAATCACCCCTATACAATACAATGCCCTAATACCCTACTGTGCAATACTACCCTTCGAGCGCAATACGTCCGTCACTGATTGTTATTTATTACTCCGGTACTCCTGTCTTGCTCTGCATATTGTACATTATTTGTATTTTGTACTTCTATAGTGTTTTGTATATTGTACAGAATTGCTTATTATTTTTATTGGATAGTAGTCTGTTTATTTCAATTGTTAGTTTTTCCTTTTTACCTCTTATGTCATTTATTTCACCCCATATTTGTTCCCACTACCGCACCTTAAGTTGGAGTCTTTAATCTCGTTATATGCAAATATAATGACAATAAAGTTCATTCTATTCTATTCTATTATACCCAACCATGGTTCCCAGTCAGCCTGTTCACCTGTGGGATGTCCCAAATAAGTGTTTGATGAGCATTGCTCAACTTTCTCAGGCTTTTTTGCCACATGTGCCAGCTTTTTTTAAACATCAAATTCCATATGAGCTAATATTTGCAAAAAAATAACAAAGTTTTCCAGTTCAAACTTTAAATATCTTATCTTTGCAGTCTATTCAATTGAATATAATTTGAAAAGGATTTGCAAATCAATGTATTCTGTTTTTATTTACCATTTGTTACCATGCGTTTGTTACGTCTCGCCTAGATTACTGTAACGTATTATTTTCGGGTCTCCCCATGTCTAGCATTAAAAGATTACAGTTGGTACAAAATGCGGCTGCTAGACTTTTGACAAGAACAAGAAAGTTTGATCACATTACGCCTGTACTGGCTCACCTGCACTGGCTTCCTGTGCACTTAAGATGTGACTTTAAGGTTTTACTACTTACGTATAAAATACTACACGGTCTAGCTCCATCCTATCTTGCCGATTGTATTGTACCATATGTCCCGGCAAGAAATCTGCGTTCAAAGGACTCCGGCTTATTAGTGATTCCCAAAGCCCCAAAAAAAGTCTGCGGGCTATAGAGCGTTTTCCGTTCGGGCTCCAGTACTCTGGAATGCCCTCCCGGTAACAGTTCGAGATGCCACCTCAGTAGAAGCATTTAAGTCTCACCTTAAAACTCATTTGTTTACTCTGGCCTTTAAATAGACTCCCTTTTTAGACCAGTTGATCTGCCGTTTCTTTTATTTTTCTCCTATGTCCCACTCTCCCTTGTGGAGGGGGTCCGGTCCGATCCGGGGGCCATGTACTGCTCGCCTGTGTATCGGCTTGGGGACATCTCTGCGCTGCTGATCCGCCTCCGCTTGGGATGGTTTCCTGCTGGCTCCGCTGTGAACGGGACTCTCGCTGCTGTGTGGACTGGACTCTCGCGACTGTGTTGGATCCATTATGGATTGAACTTTCACAGTATCATGTTAGACCCGCTCGACATCCATTGCTTTCCTCCTCTCCAAGGTTCTCATAGTCATCATTGTCACCGACGTCCCACCGGGTGTGAGTTTTCCTTGCCCTTATGTGGGCCTACCGAGGATGTCGTAGTGGTTTGTGCAGCCCTTTGAGACACTAGTGATTTAGGGCTATATAAGTAAACATTGATTGATTGATCGATTTACACAACGTGCCAACTTCACTGGTTTTTGGGTTTTGTAGATAAATGTCGGTGAAGCACTGGAAGTTGAACTTTCTCCTTTTTTTTTTGTGTGTGTGTCAGGACATCAACGAGATGGCGCACACGGAGCGGCCAGACTGGCAGAGCGTCATGACGTACGTCACAGCTATCTACAAATACTTTGAGACCTGACTTCCTGCACGCTGCCGCAGCCTCGCCACCTTGACGTCACAACTATACCTCACTGGAGTACCACTCACACACTCACACACACACACACACACACACACACGTGAAGATCCTTAAAGTGCGGTGTCACCATGAGTCCTCGCCGTGTAAGAAGCGACGAGTGATGGTGAAGTCGCCACGCCTCAGTGCCTTCAACATTTTCTTTTTAGGGCCGGTTTCCTCCGCTGGCTTCAAAACAAGATTATTATTTTTTCTTGATGCGGAAGGAAACATCTGCTGCTGCTCAACAACGTATCAGTCACGCTTACGATGCAGCTCGGCCAAGCAGGCAGGCGTCTTTTTAGTCGTTTTCACCGAGCCTTCTTGAGACGCCTTACTGTAAGTGCGATGATCGATGCCTCACGCACGGCTGCTTAGTGGTCAGATCACATTAAAACCCAGAAGAACGTGCTCCGCAACACTAAGAGACATTTAAGCCGGCTTTTAACAACAGCACGAGGATCATTTACCGCGTTCTTCCCAACGCAAACGTTGCACCGTTTGCTTTTTGGGGTTCTTCGTTTTGTCACGTAGAGCCTGGGTTTACCCAAGGACCGAGTTCATGAGGTCAGTTCTGGGCTTTAGGAAATGACACTACATAAATAAGCTGAAAGGATGTAGCGGGAGTAGATAGGAGCTTGTTTATTTATTGGCGAAACACTCGGATACAAACTGTCATAGTTTGCATGCATGTCAAAGATTTACTTGCCTATTTTGTGTGGTTAGAACAGTGGTGTCCAAAGTACGGCTCAGGGGCTTTATACGCATTTTTTATTGTATAGTGTAGAAATGAAACAAAGGTATCGGTATTGAGATATGGTATTAGAAATTCTTTGCCTTGTCACCTGTAACACAAAGTTAAGATGTTTTGTTCGGCTCGCTTAGCATCTGTTGACCAACTTTGGATTTTTTCTAGCATATTTAATGTACAAAATATATCAAAGTGTTTTTTGCTAACACTTTAGTATGGGGAACATATTCACCTTTAATGACTTGCTTATTAAAGTAATAAATACTTAATTTAGAGTCATTTGGACACTAGGGGAACATATAAGGGTTAGGGTTACTAATAAGCAATAATTCTGAGGTTATTGAGAGAAGACTTTTAGTTAATGTCCTACTGCTTGTATAATAAGGCCATGCAGAATAAGGCATACTTAATAATGAGTAGTTAAGAGCCAATATGTTACTAATTTGCAGGTTGATAAACAACTAATTAATGGTGAATATGTGTTCCCCATACTAAAGTGATACTGACTTAATTTAGTTATGTGGACACTAGGGGAACATATAAGGTTTAGGGTTACTAATTAGCAATAATTCTGAGGTTATTGAGGGAAGACTCTTCGTTTGTGTCTTACTGCTTGTATAATAAGGCCATGCAGAATAAGTACTTAATAATGAAATATTTCAGAGCCAATATGTTGCAATTTCCATGTTAAAAATAAACTAATTAATGGTGAATATGTTCCCCATACTAAAGTGTCACACATTTAATTGAGAGTTATTTGGACACTAGGGGAACATATAAGGGTTAGGGTTACTAATAAGTACTAATAGTACTGATAAGCAATAATAAGACGCTTAGTTAATGGCCTACTGCTTGTATAATAAGGTCATGCAGTATAGGGCATTAATAAGTACTTAATAATGACTAATTAAGAGCCGATATGTTACAAATTTGCCTGTTAATAAGTAACTAATTGACTCTTAGTTAATGGCTTACTGGTTGTATAATAAGGCCATGCAGAATAAGGTATGAATAAGTACTTAATAATGACTAATTAAGAGCCAATATGTTACTAATTTGCATGTTGATAAGCAACTAATTAATGGTGAATATGTGTTCCCCATACTAAAGTGTTACCGACCTAATTTAGGGATATTTGGACACTAGGGAACATATAAGGGTTAGGGTTACTAATAAGCATGCAGAATAAGGCATTAATAAGTACTTAATATTGAATAATTAAGAGCCAGTATGTTACTAATTTGCAGGTTGATAAACAACTAATTAATGGTGAATATTTGTTCCCCATACTAAAGTGATACTGACTTAATTTAGTTATTTGGACACTAGGGGAACATATAAAATTTAGGGTTACTAATTAGCAATAATTCTGAGGTTATTGAGGGAAGACTTCGTTAGTGTCTTACTGCTTGTATAATAAGGCCATGCAGAATAAGGCATTAATAAGTACTTAATAATGACATATTTCCGAGCCAATATGTTGCAATTTGCAGGTTAAAAATAAACTAATTAATGGTGAATATTTCCCCCATACTAAAGTGTTACACATTTAATTGAGAGTTATTTGGACACTAGGGGAACATATAAGCGTTACTAATAAGTACTGATAAGCAATAATTCTGAGGTTATTGAGGGAAGACTCTTAGTTGATGGTCTACTGCTTGTATAATAAGGCCATGCAGTATAAGGCATTAGTAAGTACTTAATAATGACTAATTAAGAGCCGATATGTTACGAATTTGCATGTTAATAAGTAACTAATTGACTCTTAGTTAATGGCTAAATGGTTGTATAATAAGGCCATGCAGAGTAAGGCATTAATAAGTACTTAATAATGACATATTTCAGAGCCAATATGTTGCAATTTGCAGGTTAAAAAGAAACTAATTAATGGTGAATATGTTCCCCATACTAAAGTGTTACACATTTAATTGAGAGTTATTTGGACCTTAGGGGAACCTATAAGGGTTAGGGTTACTAATAAGTACTAATAGTACTGATAAGCAATAATAAGACGCTTAGTTAATGGCCTACTGCTTGTATAATAAGGCCATGCTGTATAAGGCATTAATAAGTACTTAATAATGACTAATTAAGAGCTGATATGTTACGAATTTGCATGTTAATAAGTAACTAATTGACTCTTAGTTAATGGATTACTGGTTGTATAATAAGGCCATGCAGAATAAGGCACGAATAAGTACTTAATAATGACTAATTAAGAGCCAATATGTTACTAATGTGCATGTTGATAAGCAACTAATTAATGGTGAATATGTGTTCCCCATACTAAAGTGTTACTGAGCTAATTTAGGGATATTTGGACACTAGGGAACATATAAGGGTTAGGATTACTAATAAGCATGCAGAATAAGGCATTAATAAGTACTTAATAATGAATAATTAAGAGCCAGTATGTTACTAATTTGCAGGTTGATAAACAACTAATTAATGGTGAATATTTGTTCCCCATACTAAAGTGATACTGACTTAATTTAGTTATTTGGACACTAGGGGAACATATAAAATTTAGGGTTACTAATTAGCAATAATTCTGAGGTTATTGAGGAAAGACTCTTCGTTTGTGTCTTATTGCTTGTATAGAAAGGCCATGCAGAATAAGGGATTAATAAGTACTTAATAATGACATATTAAGAGCCGATATGTTACAAATGTGCATGTTAATAAGTAACTAATTGACTCTTAGTTAATGGCTAAATGGTTGTATAATAAGGCCATGCAGAATAAGGCATTAATAAGTACTTAATAATTACATATTTCAGAGCCAATATGTTGCAATTTGCAGGTTAAAAATAAACTAATTAATGGTGAATATATTCCCCATACTATAGTGTTACACATTTAATTGAGAGTTATTTGGACACTAGGGGAACCTATAAGGGTTAGGGTTACCAATAAGTACTAATAGTACTGATAAGCAATAATTCTGAGGTTATTGAGGGAAGACTCTTAGTTAATGGCCTACTGCTTGTATAATAAGGCCATGCTGTATAAGGCATTAATAAGTACTTAATAATGACTAATTAAGAGCCGATATGTTACGAATTTGCATGTTAATAAGTAACTAATTGACTCTTAGTTAATGGATTACTGGTTGTATAATTAGGCCATGCAGAATAAGGCATGAATAAGTACTTAATAATGACTAATTAAGAGCCAATATGTTACTAATTTGCATGTTGATAAGCAACTAATTAATGGTGAGTATGTTTTCCCATACTAAAGTGTTACCGACCTAATTTAGGGATATTTGGACACTAGGGAACATATAAGGGTTAGGCTTACTAATAAGCAATGATTCTGATGTTATTGAGGGAAGACTTTTAGTTAGTGGCTTGCTGCATGTATAATAAGGCCATGCAGAATAAGGCATTAATAAGTACTTAATAATGACTAATTAAGAGCTAATACGTTACTAATTTGCAGGTTGATAAACAACTAATTAATGGTGGATATATGTTCCCCATACTAAAGGAAATGCCCAGGTCTGCCCCGGATGCTCATATATACTTGATAAGATAAATTAATTGCTTTTTTTTTATTTTTATTTTTTTCCTAATCTATGATTTTAAAAAGATTACAAACCATTTTTGACTAAGCTCTTGTTTTTGGCGGTCAAAAAAAACAAAACAACAAACAAACAAAATTAGTTTGTAGACAGCAATTAGTTAAGGTGACAAGTTTGAAAATAGTCAGTTAAAGGCAATTTAATTGTAATTTTGAGTTTGTTAGTTTTCAAAGTTGCAATTTGGTTTAAATTATTCATGAATAATTAGATCCTTTTGTTATTTTTTTTTACATTTGATTGTTAGTTTTCAAGGTTGCAATTTTATTTAAATTATTCATGAATACTTAGATCATTTTGTTATTTTTTTAAATTTAATTGTTAGTTTTTAAGGTTGCAATTTGATTTATATTATTCATGAATAATTAGATATTTTTGTTGTTATTTTTTACATTTTATTGTTAGTTTTCAAGGTTGCAATTTGATTTAAATTATTCAGGAATAATTACATCCTTTTGTTGGTTTTTATTTTACATTTAATTGTTGGTTTTCGAGGTTGCAATTTGATTTATATTATTCATGCATAATTAGATCCTTTTGTTGTTATTTTTTTACATTTCATTGTTGGTTTTGGAGGTTGCATAATGATTCAAATTATTCATGAATAATTGGATTCTTTTGTTGTTATTTTTTTTACATTTAATTGTTAGTTTTCAAGGTTGCAATTTTATTTAAATTATTCATGAATAATTATATTCTTTTGTTGTTGTTTTTCTTACATTTGTTAGTTTTCAAGGTTGCAATTTGATTTAAATTATTCATTAATACTTATATCAGTTTTTTTGTTATTTTTTTACATTTAATTGTTGGTTTTCGAGGTTGCAATTTGATTTATATTATTCATGCATAATTAGATCCTTTTGTTGTTATTTTTTTACATTTCATTGTTGGTTTTGGAGGTTGCATAATGATTCAAATTATTCATGAATAATTGGATTCTTTTGTTGTTATTTTTTTTACATTTAATTGTTAGTTTTCAAGGTTGCAATTTTATTTAAATTATTCATGAATAATTATATTCTTTTGTTGTTGTTTTTCTTACATTTGTTAGTTTTCAAGGTTGCAATTTGATTTAAATTATTCATTAATACTTATATCAGTTTTTTTGTTATTTTTTTACATTTAATTGTCGGTTTTCAAGGTTGCAATTTGATTTGAATTATTCATGAATAATTTGATATTTTTGTTGTTGTTGTTTTTTTTTAATTTAATTGTTAGTTTTCAAGGTTGCAATTTGATTTAAATGATTCATGAATACTTAGATCATTTTGTTGTTATTTTTTTTACATTTAATTGTTGGTTTTTAAGGTTGCAATATGATTTAAATTATTCATGAATAATTGGAACCTTTAGTTATTTTTTTTACATTTAATTCTTAGTTTTCAAGGTTGCGATTTGATTTGAATTATTCATGAATAATTAGATCTTTTTGTTGTTGTTTTTTTAAATTTAATTGTTAGTTTTCAAGGTTGCAATTTGATTTAAATTATTCATAAATATTTAGATCATTTCGTTGTTATTTTTTACTTTTAATTGTTGTTTTTTAAGGTTGCAATTTGATTTAAATTATTCATGAATAATTGGAACCTTTAGTTATTTTTTTTACATTTAATTCTTAGTTTTCAAGGTTGCAATTTGATTTAAATTACTCATGAATAATTAGATCATTTTGTTGTTAATTTTTTACATTTAATTCTTGTTTTTTAAGGTTGCAATTTGATTTAAATTATTCATGAATAATTGGAACCTTTAGTTATTTTTTTTACATTTAATTGTTACTTTTCAAGTTTGCAATTTGATTTAAATTATTCATGAATAATTAGATCCTTTTGTTGTTAATTTTTTCAACATGGCAAAATCCTTTTCCTTATCACATTTTAATTGTTTTCTTTTCTGATCGTGCCCCAAAATACTTGGTGATTTTGTGACGCAGGCTAGTTTTTTTATGTTATTTTTAAAAAAAACAACTAACCTTGGGCCGCACTTTGGACACCTCTGTTTTATATAAATGATCTCTAAGGGACGTTTTGTGTTACAAACCCTGTTTCCATATGAGTTGGGAAATTGTGTTAGTT
Source organism: Nerophis ophidion (assembly GCF_033978795.1). Lineage (NCBI taxonomy): Eukaryota > Metazoa > Chordata > Actinopteri > Syngnathiformes > Syngnathidae > Nerophis > Nerophis ophidion. The sequence continues at coordinate 70,654,554 of NC_084617.1, forward strand.
GTAAATATAAACGGATTACAATGATTTGCAAATCATTTTCAACCCATATTCAATTGAATGCACTACAAGGACAAGATATTTGATGTTCAAACTCATTAACTTAATTTTTTTTTTTGCAAATAATAATTAACTTAGAATTTCATGGCTGCAACATGTGCCAAAGTAGTTGGGAAAGGGCATGTTCACCACTGTTACATCACCTTTTCTTTAGCCTGCACACTTATGGGATGTTCCAAATCAGTATTTTTTGCCACCTTTCTCAACTTAAAAAAAAAAAATGTTTATCAGATTGAACATCAAATATGTTGTCTTTGTAGCATATTCAACTGAATATGGGTTGAAAATAATTTGCAAATCATTGTATTCCGTTTATATTTACATCTAACACAATTTCCCAACTCATATGGAAACGGGGTTTGTACAAAAACCATTTAGTGTTGCCAGCGTGCGACTGTGACTCGCCACGACTTTAGGGATACAGACTATAGAAGTCTTGCTCACTAGACCTGGTTCACTGTATTTATTTGGGTCTTTCTAATCACTGTATTTTTTGGGGGTGAATCTGTTACATGACTATGTTACTTACACACATCCGCTTTTTCATGCCTTAACATTTTTTTTCCTGAGAGTGAATATTGCAGTTTTTGTTTTTTTTTCAACCCCGCAGTGTAGAAAACGATGACGGCGCCTCTTCAAATGGACTAAATATGTTTTTTTTCCCCTCTGGTGTGCGTTACCGTGTGCTGATTTGGGTCAGAGGAGGCCGCCAGCTGGTTTCTATGGCAACATCACTGTTTTTGTCTTAAAAACGAAGCACATTTGCCAAACCACGTCACTACAATCTGTACAGGTCTGTTACACACTTTGTGCGTGTGTGTGTGTGCGCGTGTGTGTGTGTGATGCCATGTTGCAACACTTCTTTTTGTGTAGCGCCTGATTCCAGCGCTGTATTTAATGGCCGACACCTGCACGGTCCGGACCGGACCGCAGCAATTAAGACGTGCGCTGCTTATTTGCAGACCTTGAATGTGTCAAACGGACTCAAGAAGCGGTGAAGCAAATGTGAACAATCCTTTTGTGTCTTTACTGGATCTGTTGAAATGTTGTTTGCTTTCCTTGGTTTACTTGAAAATGCTCTGAGAATTCCACTGAACCTAAAGTTGTTTTTGGTTTTGTTTTGTTGTTTTTTTTAACTCCGTGTTGCCTATAAAGTCAGTATTTTTTCAGGTCACATTAACAATATGCTTTTTTTTTGTTTTGAGAAACTGATCACACTTTTATGTTGTGCCTATGCTTTAGTTCACGTGTGAAGTGTGTGTGATGCAGAATAAAGTGCACAATAATGAATTGAAAACAAAGTTCACTGTTGCTTCATTTTCTCATCATAAAACCGTAATTATTGTCTCTACATTAAATATCAAATCAGTAATACTGCAATGTACAGTGAATTATTTACATCTACTAGGATAGATTACCGGATAAATACTTTGTTTTAAAGGAAAACTGCAATTGATTTGGAATTTCTCCTATCTTCCACAATCCTTACGTGAAACAGGAACAGTTATTTCTTTTTTTTTGGTGCATTCTAAATAGCAAAAACTCCTAAAAAGGAGGTGGCTAACAATCTAAGACAGGCCTGGGCAATTATTTAAAGAATTATATATGTGTGTATGTGTATGTATATGAATGTATACTGTGTGTGTGTATATATATATATATATATATATATATATATATATATATATATATGTATGTGTGTATGTGTATGTATATGAATGTATACTGTGTGTGTGTATATATATATATATATATATATATATATATATATATATATATATATTCATCCATTTTCTACCGCTTATTCCCTTTGGGGTCGCGGGGGTCGCTGGTGCCCATCTCAGCTACAATCGGGCGGAAGGCGGTGTACACCCTGGACAAGTTGCAACTTCATATATATATATATATATATATATATATATATATATATATATATACTTATATAAGGATATGTATATATATGTATGTATATATGTGTGTGTGTGTGTATATATATATATATGTGTGTGTGTATATATATATATATATATATATATGTATGTATATATATATGTGTGTGTGTATGTATATATATATATATATATATATATATATATATATATATATATATATATATATATGTATATATATATGTGTGTGTGTGTATATATATATATATATGTGTACATATACTTATATAAGGATATATATATGCACATATATATATATATATATATATATAAGGATATATATATGTACATATATATATATATATGTACATATATATATGTACATATATGTGTGTGGGTGTGTATATATATATATATATATATGTATATGTATATATATATATATATATGTGTGTATATATATATATATATGTATATATATACATATATATATACACAGTCGTGATCAAAAGTTGGCTTTCTTGCGTTTCCAATAGTTTCTACAACTCTTGTTTTTTGTGATAGAATGATTGGAGCACATACTTGTTGATCACAAAAAAAAAATCATGAAGTTTTAGTTCTTTTATGACTTTATCATGGGTCTACTGAAAATGTGAGCCAATCTGCTGGGTCAAAAGTATACATACAGCAATGTTGATATGTCCTTAAATGTACCTTGGCAAGTTTCACTGCAATAAGGCGCTTTTGGTAGCCATCCACAAGCTTCTGGTTGAAGGTTTGACCACTCCTCTTGACAAAACTGGTGCAGTTCATCTTAATTTGTTGTTTTTTGACATGGACTTGTTTCTTCAGCATTGTCCACACGTTTACGTCAGGACTTTAGGAAGGCCATTCCAAAACTTTCATTCTAGCCTGATTTAGCCATTCCTTTACCACTTTTGACGCATGTTCTGGGTCATTGTCCTGTTGGAACACCCAACTGCGCCCAAGACCCAACCTCCGGGCTGATGATTTTCGGTTGTCCTGAAGAATTTGGAGGTAATCCTCCTTTTTCATTGTCCCATTTACTCTCTGTCAAGCACCAGTTCCATTGGCAGCAAAACAGGCCCATAGCATAATACTACCACCTCCATGCTTGACGGTAGGTATGGTGTTCCTGGGATTAAAGGCCTCACCTTTTCTCCTCCAAACATACTGCTGGGTTTCAATTTTTTTTTCATCTGACATGGACAAAGATAATATCTTCTGGAGGAAAGTTCTGTGGTCATACGAAACAAAAACTGAGCTGTTTGGCTTGTTATACTACGTCATACTTCTTCTGAAATTGTCATGTATCAATCAAATCTGCTGTTGAAACCTGGACTATACTAGTAACATATATGACCAACATATATAACCAACAATTTAAGTTGATTGAGGGTGTACCTTGCAGCGGTAGAAAATGGATGGATGGACTTTTTTTCCCCCCCGTATCCCTTTTTCGGTGGGTGCCGTTGCATGTCTGTCAAATTACAAAGAGTACTGATGTGTCACTATATATGTCTATCTGCCACAATAAATACATTCATTCATTCATTCAATACGGCTCGCCGGATGTTCTAAATCATTTTGTTTTTTTAGACCTTTAACATCTGAAAAAAAATTTTTAAACTTTTTTTTATAAGTTTCAACATTTTCAAACAAACAGATGAGAAACAATAATCAAGATATGTACGAAAACAGTACAAAATAGTACAAAAAACAGTATAAAATAAAACAGAACAGCGCCAGGGGGTTGTAAATTCAAAGTAACTAAAATAGAATACTAAAAAAAATACATATATATAATAATAAATAAAATGCAAAGCCATAGACTCTCAATTTCAGTAAATAACTTAAATTTGAAACACAGCATCATTGTTTTCATAGCTTTTTTTGTTGTTAGAGGCAGTGTTTTAATGTAGAGTTCTAAATCTTTTTTAAAGGCACAAAAGACCATTCGGTTATTAAGAAACTTGCATTTATAAATATAAAACATAGGCAATAGAATAACGAGGTTGCAAAGGTATTTAACATCAAAAGTGTATTTTCCATTATGATGTGCAGTGATGTTTTGAAATTACCGTAAGTCTTGGACTAAAGAAAGTATTCCAATGGTTGAAGTCTGCACTTTTGAGTGTCATAGGAGTTATTACGGTAATCTAGGTCACAGCAGCTCGCACGAGGAACAAAGCAAGAGTGGGCGTGGTTTGTTTTCAGAGCAACCGGCCCGAAACGCGGGGGTCGGCAACAGATGCGGAAGCACATTTCTACGTGATAAAATATCATATTGTAGGTATTTATTACACTCTGCAGTCATATTTTGCCGTTTCTTACCTTTTTGTCGTGTTTTGCTTTGATTGAAAAAGATACACAACTACCGAGGAGCGACGTTAGACTTAGACCGACTTTATTGATCCACAAAGGCCTACTGAAATGCGATTTTCTTATTTAAACGGGGATAGCAGGTCCATTCTATGTGTCATACTTGACATACGGGCTGTGGAGCTCCTCACATCTGAACATTGTTTACAATCAGGGCCACCAGCAGCGAGAGCGATTCGGACTGAGAAAGCGACGATTTCCCCATTAATTTGAGCAAGGATGAAAGATTGGTGGATGAGGAAAGTGAGAGTGAAGGACTAGAAAAAAAAAGACTATACAGTGGGAGCGTTTCAGATGTTATTAGACAAATTTACTAGGATAATTCTGGAAAATCTGCTTATTGTGTTACTAGTGTTTTAGTGAGATAATATGGTCGTACCTGTACAACCTGAAGGTCAGCCCCGCACTTTTCTTCAACACCAGTCGACGGTTGGTGGCGATGCCCATCTCTGCCCTTTGCAAGGGACCCTCTTCAAAACACGATCTTTTGAAATGATCGCTGCATAATACACTGTACTTTGTGTGTGTGTGGTCCAATCTAATAGGCAATAGTGTGCGGCAAATAAGTGCCGTAAACCTGGCACTTTTGTCAACGGAATTTGGCACAGCAGGAGTAAAAAAAAGCCGGAGGGGTGTGGTGACCGCCAGTGTCTCCGAGGGACGCCACGTTTCTCGACGAGGCGAAGGCGGCCGGTGGGGCTGGGCTGAGATTTTTATTTTTTTCCCCCTCCTCCACGGTGGAAGCATCCGACGGTCAGGAGCGGCCGGTGGGAGGAGGCAAGAGAGTCCGCAGCTGCCTTTTTGACAGGTGCAGGAGGACCGACGCAAGCTCTCCGCTCATGTCTATGGTAAGAGCCGACTTATTATTACCATTTTCTCACCGAAACCTGCCGGTTGACATGTGGTAGGGAACCATGTTCGCTTGACCGCCTTAGCAAAGCTTCATCGTCATCTTTCGGGAATGTAAACAATGAAACACCGGCTGTGTTTGTGTTGCTAAAGGCGGCCGCAATACACCGCTTCCCACCTACAGCTTTCTTCTTTGACGTCTCCATAATTCATTGGACAAATTACAAAAGATTCAGCAACACAGATGTCGATAATACTGTGGAATTATGCGATAAAAACAGACGACTTATAGCTGTGAACGGTGCTGGAACAAAATGTCCTCTACAATGCGTGACGTCACGCGTACGCGTCATACTACTGCAACGTTTTAGCAGGATACTCTGCGCAAAATTAAAAATTGCAATTTAGTAAACTGAACCGGCAGTATTGGCATGTGTTGCAATGTTAATATTTCATCATTGATATATAAACTATCAGACTGCGTGGTCGGTAGTAGTGGGTTTCAGTAGGCCTTTAAGGGAAATTGTTCAACATAGCTCAGTTACAAAGGATGGAAAAGATAATTAAGTACACTAAAAATGTACCATGGTAGCAGCATAAAATATAAAGGTAACACTTTAGTCTAGGGAACATTTTCACCAGTAATTAGTTGCTTATATAACATAGGGTTAGGGAAGACTCTTAGTTAATGGCTTACTGCTTGTATAAAAAGGCCATGCAGAACAAGGCATTAATATGTATTTAATAACGACTAATTAAGAGCCAATATGTTACTAATTTGCATGTTAATAAGCAACTAATTAATGGTGAATAAGGTGTACCTTAAATTAAAGAGTTACCAATATAATATATGTAATATTTACATTTTATATATACAGTATATAGTATATACTGATCTATTATATTATTGTATTATATTTTATCCTTCTAGCTGGATGAAGTGGCTGGGGAGAGGGAAGTCCGGCCTTCCCTACTTAGGCTGCTGCCCCCGCGACCCGACCTCGGATAGGCGGAAGAAGATGGATGGATAGAAGGATAAAATATAATATCCATCCATCCCTCCATGGATAAAATATAATATCCATCCATCCCTCCATGGATGGATATTATATTTTATCCTTCTATCTTCAGCTCTCACTGGATCGGTTCGCAGCCGAGTGTGAAGCGACCGGAATGAGAATCAGCACCTCCAAGTCCGAGTCCATGGTTCTCGCCCGGAAAAGGGTGGAATGCCATCTCCGGGTTGGGGAGGAGACCCTGCCCCAAGTGGAGGAGTTCAAATACCTAGGAGTCTTGTTCACGAGTGGGGGAAGAGTGGATTGTGAGATCGGTGCGGCGTCTTCAGTAATGCGGACGTTGTACCGATCCGTTGTGGTGAAGAAGGAGCTGAGCCGGAAGGCAAAGCTCTCAATTTACCGGTCGATCTACGTTCCCATTATATTTTATCCATGGAGGGATGGATGGATATTATATTATATTTTATCCTTCTATCCATCCATCTTCTTCCGCCTATCCGAGGTCGGGTCGCGGGGGCAGCAGCCTAAGCAGGGAAGGCCAGACTTCCCTCTCCCCAGCCACTTCGTCCAGCTCTTCCCGGGGGATCCCGAGGCGTTCCCAGGCCAGGGTTAGATGTAACACAGTGGTGAACATGCCCTTTCCCAACTACTTTGGCACCTGTTGCAGCCATGAAATTTAAAGTTCATTATTATTTGCAAAAAAATATAAAGCTTATGAGTTTGAACATCAATTATCTTGTCTTTATAGTGCATTCAATTGAATATGGGTTGAAAAGGATTTGCAAATCATTGAATTCTGTTTTTATTTACCTCTAACACAATTTCCCAACTCATATGGAAACGGGGTTTTGTATAATTGACATTTATTCAATGTAAAATATTTGACCAACTCTGCCTTGCGCGCTTCTAAGGCTCCAATGAGTCCAGTGCTCCTGGTAGGGGAAACATTATATTGCACTTTAAAGTGGACACCGCACATAACAAAATGATAAGAGAGGCTTCCAGAAAACTATCAAATCGATCCTGAGTCCTTCAATTGAAAAAAAAAAAAAAACCTGGAAGAATCAAATGAGAAGAGGATAAGCATTACTATAATGCTGCTCTGAATTAACAACCAAAAACCAGGACCCATTACGAATGGGTTTGTAATGGACAAATCCATTAAGGATTTAAGATGGCCCATTTAGAGGGAGAGTCAACATCATCCAGCCTATAAAATGTTCTATTATGGCTTGGCGTGACTCATCATCCAGCTCAGGTGTCACACCTCTATGTGTCACCAGGGGATGGGATGCCCACAGCAAGTGGGCTTTTAGTTGCCAGTCTGGAGGAGAGCAAACATGCCTCGTGCGCTGCATGCAGACGGGCCGTGACAGACGTGGTGAGAACTTCAAAAACCCTCCCTGGACGCCGAGAGGACGTTTTTCTAAAGGACAGCAGAGGTAAGTTGTTTTGATTGCTAGAGATATCCAACTTGAGTGTCGACATCAATGTTACTTGTTATATTATTGGGGTGGCGTGGCTCACCCCAACCTAGAAACTTGAGGTTCTAGGTTCAAATCCAGCTTCTGCCTTCCTGGAGTGTCCTCGGGGAAGACACTTCACCCACCTTGCTCCCAGTGCCAGAAGTCACTTCGTGGGCTTCTCAATGTAAAGCCATTGGAGAAAAAGTGCTATATGAAGCAAAATATATCAAAATATATATTGCAAGATCACACTCCTCAGACTTCCCGGTAAGGTTTATTCAGGTGTACTGGAGAGGAGGCTACGCCGGATAGTCGAACCTCGGATTCAGGAGGAACAGTGTGGTTTTCGTCCTGGTCGTGGAACTGTGGACCAGCTCTATACTCTCGGCAGGGTTCTTGAGGGTGCATGGGAGTTTGTCCCGAACCAGTCTACATGTGCTTTGTGGACTTGGAGAAGGCATTCGACCGTGTCCCTCGGGAAGTCCTGTGGGGAGTGCTCAGAGAGTATGGGGTACCGGACTGTCTTATTGTGGCGGTCCGCTCCCTGTACGATCAGTGCCAGAGCTTGGTCCGCATTGCCGGCAGTAAGTCGGACACATTTCCAGTGAGGGGTTGGACTCCGCCAAGGCTGTCCTTTGTCACCGATTCTGTTCATAACTTTTATGGACAGAATTTCTAGGCGCAGTCAAGGCGTTGAGGGGTTCCGGTTTGGTGACCGCGGGATTAGGTCTCTGCTTTTTGCAGATGATGTGGTCCTGATGGCTTCGTCTGACCGGGATCTTCAGCTCTCACTGGATCGGTTCGCAGCCGAGTGTGAAGCGACCGGAATGAGAATCAGCACCTCCAAGTCCGAGTCCATGGTTCTCGCCCGGAAAAGGGTGGAATGCCATCTCCGGGTTGGAGAGGAGACCCTGCCCCAAGTGGAGGAGTTCAAGTACCTAGGAGTCTTGTTCACGAGTGGGGGAAGAGTGGATCGTGAGATCGGTGCGGCGTCTTCAGTAATGCGGACGTTGTACCGATCCGTTGTGGTGAAGAAGGAGCTGAGCCGGAAGGCAAAGCTCTCAATTTACCGGTCGATCTACGTTCCCATCCTCACCTATGGTCATGAGCTTTGGGTCATGACTGAAAGGATAAGATCACGGGTACAAGCGGCCGAAATGAGTTTCCTCTCCCTTAGAGATAGGGTGAGAAGCTCTGCCATCCGGGAGGAACTCAAAGTAAAGCCGCTGCTCCTCCACATGGAGAGGAGCCAGATGAGGTGGTTCGGGCATCTGGTCAGGATGCCACCCGAACGCCTCCCTAGGGAGGTGTTTAGGGCACGTCCAACCAGTAGGACGCCACGGGGAAGACCCAGGACACGTTGGGAAGACTATGTCTCCCGGCTGGCCTGGGAACGCCTCGGGATTCCCCGGGAAGAGCTAGACGAAGTGGCTGGGGAGAGGGAAGTCTGGGTTTCCCTGCTTAGGTTGTTGCCCCCGCGACCCGACCTCTGATAAGCGGAAGAAGATGGATGGATATTGCAAGATGTTTATTTTTCATATGGATGTCCTATTAGGGTTGTCCCGATACCAATATATATCCAAAATGTATTTTGGTAAAGCCAATAAGTCATTATTGGCTTTATTTTAACCAAAAAAATCTTAGGGTACATTAAACACACGTTTCTTATTGCACACTGCAAAAAGTCAGCGTTCAAAAAGAAGAAAAATATGTATAAAAATGAGGGGTATATTATTTGAACAAATCAAAAATGTCTGCCAATAGAACAAGAAAATTTGGCTTGTCAAGACTTTCCAAAACAAGTAAAATTAGCTAACCTCAATGAACCCAAAAAGACCTTAAAATAAGTATATTCTCACTAATAACAAGTGCACTTTTCTTGGTAGAAAAAAAAAGAGACCTTTTTGCTCAATATGTTTAAAAATATTCTTAAATGAAGTAAATGCTAGTGCCATTATCTTGACATAATGCATCATGATTTTTTTGGTAAGAAATTATTACTTTAAAAAAAAAGTTTTATACTTGTGAGTGTTAAAGACACAGCTTTGCAACAGTTGATATTTTAGTTTCAAGCATGTCTTACTCAATATAGGTCATCAAATCTCAGCCAACAAGCTGTAATATCCTACTGAGATCACCTATCCATCCATTTTCTACCGCTTATTCCCTTTGGGGTTGCAGGGGGGCGCTGGTGCCTATCTTAGCTACAATCGGGCGGAAGGCGGAGTACACCCTGGACAAGTCGCCACCTCATCGCATGGCCAATCTTACTGAGATCATTTAGGATCAAAACCTTTAAAACAAGTAAAACACTCGAACATAAAATCTGCTAAGTGAGAAGAATTATCATATCAGACAGAAAATAAAAAAATATCACCCTGATTTGAGATATTTCATCTTACTTAGATTTCAGTTTTTGCAGTGCAAGTTTGTCTGTAAATAAAATAGTGAACATAGTAGACAACTTGTCTTTTAGTAGTAAGTAAACAAACAAATGCTCCTAATTAGTCGTATGGAGTAACATATTGTGTCATTTATCCAAAAAAAACTAGACTGAGGAAACAAAAAACAACCCGGAGGCGAGCGTGCCTAACGCACGTAAAAGCAAAGGCAAAACTGAGGACATGAAACATGAACTAAAAAAAAACTCACTAAACTGTGGCTTGAAAACAAAACTTACACATGGGCAGAAACTATGGACAAGAAACAAAACTTACTTGGCGGGGCATGGACAGCAAAAACAGAGTATTGAGTATAGTCATAACCGAATTGTAGAGTATGACGCCAGGCCGACTGCCTGGCAACTACAAGCTCAAATAATACAGACAGGTGCATGAGTCCGAACACATGACAGGTGAAACTAATGGTTGTCATGGTGACAAAACAAGAGAGCACAAAGAGTCCAAAAACCAACAGAACATAACCAAACAACAAATAATCACAAAGACATGACATTTTGTCAATATTCAGTGTTTTATCCTTCATAGAAAAATGTAAAATTCCATTATGTTTTTTAAGGCGGTCTTTAATAACATTTTTAGCATTCAATCCGACATTACTGTGAGGTTTTGTATTAGTGTTCATAAAAATAGATATACCGGCCCCCCCAGACACATTTTTTTTCTCTAAATGTGGCCCCTGAGTCAAAATAATTGCCCAGGCCTGATCGAGTGAACGAGAAGGTGTGTCCAAACTTTTGGCCTGTACTGTACATGAAGACCAACACACTTAAAGGGGAACATTATCACCAAACCTATGCAAGCGTCAATATATACCTTGATGTTGCAGAAAAAAGACCATATATTTTTTTAACCGATTTCCGAACTCTAAATGGGTGAATTTTAGCGAAAAGAAGGCCTTTCTGTTTATCGGTCTTGTAGCGGTTCTGACGTCACCGAGGTAATACACCCGCCATTTTCATTTTCACATTACAAACACCGGGTTATTTTCCGTTTTTTCGACTATTTTTTGGAACCTTGGAGACATCATGCCTCGTCGGTGTGTTGTCGGAGGGTGTAACAACACTAACAGGGAGGGATTCAAGTTGCACCACTGGCAAGCAATCTGCCGCTAGACCCCCATTGAATATACCAGAGTGTCTTCACATTTGAGCGGCGATGCTAAGACAGACATGGCACAGAGATGTATGGATAACCTACAGATGCATTTGCAACGATAAAGTCAACGAAATCACAAAGGTGAGTTTTGTTGATGTTGTTGACTTATGTGCTAATCAGATATATTTGGTCACGGCATGACTGCCAGCTAATCGATGCTAACATGCTATTTACACTGGCTGTATGTACATTTGAAACTAGGTACCCACATTTAATGCGAAACAAACACTTACCAATCGACGGATTTAAGTTGCTCCAGTGTCACAAGATGCGAAAGTCCTGATCGTTTGGTCCGCACATTTTACCGGCGATGCTAATAAGGCAGCCATGCTATGGGCCACTTCATTAGGTACACCCATGCTATGGCCGAATAGCGTCAATAGCTATTCGCTCAATAGCTTCAGTTTCTTCTTCAATTTCGTTTTCGCTATCTGGCTCCATACTCCGACCATCTGTTTCAATACATGCGTAATCTGTTAAATCGCTTAGGCCGCTGAAATCCGAGTCTGAATCCGAGCTGATATCGCTATATCTTACTGTGGTAACCATCTTGTTTGTATAGACAGCCCTGTATGACGTCACAGGGAAATGGATAGTGGCATCGCAAATAGCGAAAATCAAGAACTTTAAAGCTTTTTTTAGGGATATTCCGGGAGGTGTGAAATTTTGAAAAAAACTTCGAAAAATAAAACAAGCCACTGGGAACTGATTTTTATTGTTTTTAACCCTTTTGAAATTGTAATTATGTTCCCCTTTAAAGGATTCTCTATTTTCATCACTGAAGAGACTCAATCCTCTGGTCCGAAATTTAGTCGATCAGCTTTGCCGTCAAGTTTGCACGTGTTTTTTAATACACGCAAACCTTTCGTAGATCGGGCCCTTAATTTATAGTATGAGTGGCTTTAAAGGGGAACATTATCACAATTTCAAAAGGATTAAAAACAATTAAAATCAGTTCCCAGTGGCTTGTTGTATTTTTTGAAATTTTTTTCAAAATTTTACCGGTCTCGGAACATCCCTAAATAAAGCTTTAAAGTGCCTTATTTTCGCTCTCTGCGAAGACACTGGCCATTTCCCTGTGACGTCACACAGTGCTGCCAATGTAAACAAACAATGGGAATACCACAGCAAGATATAGCGACATTAGCCCGGATTCAAACTCGGATTTCAGCGATTTAAGCGATTCAACAGATTACGCATGTATGTAAAACAGATGGTTGGAGTATGAAAATATTGAAGAAGAAACTGAAGCTATTGACGCTATTCATAGCCATAGCATGGCCGAATAGCTGCGTTAGCATTGCCGGTAAAATGTGCGGACCAAACGATCAGGACTTTCGCATCTTTTGACACTGGAGCAACTTAAATCCGTCGATTGGTAAGTGTTTGTTTCGCATTAAATGTGGGTGGGAGGAAACGTAATATAGTTGCAAATGCATCTGCAGGTTATCCATACATCTCTGTTCCATGTCTGCTTTAGCACCGCCGGTAAATAGCATGTTAGCATCGATTAGCATAGCATGTTAGCATCGATTAGCTGGCAGTCAAGATCAACAAAACTCACCTTTGTGATTTCGTTGGCTATCGTTGCAAATGCATCTGCAGGTTATCCATACATCTCTGTGCCATGTCTGCCTTAGCATCGCCGCTCAAATGTGGAGAAACTCCGGCACATTCAATGGGGGTCTGGCGGCAGACACTTTGGCATCTTTGGGCCAGTGGTGCAACTTGAATCCCTCCCTGTTAGTGTTGTTACACCCTCAGACAACACACCGTCGAGGCATGATGTCTCCAAGGTTCCAAAAAATAGTCGAAAAAACGGAAAATAACAGAGCTGAGACCCGGTGTTTGTAATGTGTTGAAAATGAAAATGGCGGGCGTGTTACCTCGGCGACGTCACATTCTGACATCATCGCCTCCAGCGCGATTAACAGAAAGGCGTTTAATTCGCCAAAATTCACCCATTTAGAGTTTGGAAATCGGTTAAAAAAAATAGATGGTCTTTTTTCTGCACCATCAAGGTATATATTGACGCTTACATAGGTCTGGTGATAATGTTCCCCTTTAAGAAACTGTGGTGTTGACAAAGTATAATGCAAGTAAACTTTATTTGAACGTGAGTTATTTGAGTGGTAGTTGGCACACGTTGATTTGGAGATAAGTTAGTATTGTGCTTAAAAATATTTCAACATGATCAAAAAAGAAGCTCTCAAATGGTTGAAATGTATTTGTAGCGGGCTGCATGTACGACAAACACTGTTATTATTGAGTCGGAGTAGGTTATTTATCATTTTTAAACACTGAGAAGCGTTTAAGTGGCTGCACTCGACATTTAAAACTGCAGTGAATTAAAAACTGTGCCCTTTCACTTCTTTTTGCAGCCTGTGGCTCACATTATCAACATCATCTTTTTAATGTCTTGACGTGCGCTCGACACGCCAGCAAAGGTTAGATTCAAAATGTCATCTTGTTTTCATCTGACATCACAAGGACAGAGATAAGACCTTCTGGAGGAAAGTCCTGTGGTCGGATAAAAAGAAAAAGTTGAGCTGTTTGGACACAATATTCAGCAATATGTTAGAAGGAGCAAAGACGAGGCCTTTTATGAGAACACCAAACCTACCGTCAAGCATGGTGGTGGTAGTATTACGCTTTTGGTCACTTCATTTCTGTTTGTTTCCTTGTTTTTGTATTTACTTCCTATCAGTGCTCTTATTTAGGTTTCCACTTCCTGCTTGTTTCGCTGAGCACCGTGTTCGTTTACTCACCTGCTGTTGATCGGCACCTGGTCCACACCTGTGCCAATCAGCATTATGTCTATTTATGTTTCACTCGCCCACTCCTCAGTGCTCGAAGATCACTTTATGTTAGCAACTATTCCATGCAAGACTGGTTCCCTCTCTGTTTGAGTGATAAAACTCATCTTACCTGCTCGTGGTCCTCCTGGTTCCTGGTGCTTTACAGAGAGTAAATGGGATAATGGAAAAGGAAGCTTACCTCCAAATTCTTCAGGACTACCTGAAATCGTCAGCCCGGAGGTTGGGTCTTTAACACTGTTAAAAAATATGCGCCACACTGTGAACCCACACCAAACAAGAACGACAAACACATTTCGGGAGAACATCCGCAACCGTAACACAACAGAACTAATACCCAGAACCCCATGCAGCACTAACTCTTCCGCGACGCTACAATATACAAGTATGCCCCCCAAAAAACGTCAAAAGTGGTAGCGGAATAGCTAAATCCGGCCAGAATGAAGGTTTTAGAATGGCCTTCCCAAAGGTCCTGACTTAAACGTGTGGACAATGCTGAAGAAACAAGTTAATGTCAGAAAACCAACACATTTAGTTGCACTGCATTGGTTTTTGTCAAGAGGAGTGGTTAGTGAAACTTGCCAAGGGACATGTAAGCATACTTGCCAACTTTAAGACCTCCAAATATCCCTTTGAGCTGTCCTGGATGAAATGAAATTCTTTTTTTCCAATCATTTTGGACTTTGCAAGCGTATTTCTTCTTCTTACTTGTCGTCGCCCCTTGTGGAGGGGGGGAGGGGGGTGAGTGATATCTAAAGGATATCACCACATGGGCTCAGGAACACTTCAGAAAACCACTGTCAGTAAATAGAGTTGGTCGCTACATCTGTATGTGCAAGTTAAAGCTCTACTAAGCAAAGCGAAAGCCATTTATCAACAACATCCAGAAACGCTACCAGCATTTAAGATGGACTGATGCAAAGTGGAAAAGTGTTCTGTGGTCTGACGAGTCCACATTTCAAATTGTTTTTGGAAATATTCGACATCGTGTCACCCAGACCAAAGGGGAAGCGAACCATCCAGACTGTTATCAACGCAAAGTTCAAAAGCCAGCATGTGTGATGGTATGGGGGTGCATTAGTGCTTAAGGCATGGGTAACTTACACATCTGTGAAGGCACCATTAATGCTGTAAGGTACATGCAGGTTTTGGAAAAACATATGCTGACATCTAAGCGTTGTCTTTTTCATGGACGCCCCTGCTTATTTCAGTAAGACAATGCCAAGCCACATTCAGCACGTGTTACAACAGCGTGGCTTCATAAAAAAAGAGTGCAGGTACTTTCCTGGCCCGCCTGCAGTCCAGACCTGTCTCCCGTCGAACGTGTATGGCGCATTATGAAGCGTAAAATACGACCGCGGAGACCCCGGACTGTTGAACGACTGAAGCTCTACATAAAACAAGAATGGGAAAGAATTCCACTTTCAAAGCTTCAACAATTAGTTTCCTCAGTTCCCAAATGTTTATTGAGTGTTGTTAAAAGAAAAGGTGAGGTAACACAGTGGTGAACATGCCCTTTCCCAACTACTTTGGCACGTGTTGCAGCCATGAAATTCTAAGTTAAATATTATTTGCAAAAAAAAAAAAAAAAAGTTTATGAGTTTGAACATCAAATATCTTGTCTTTGTAGTGCATTCATCCATCCATCCATCCATCCATCCATCATCTTCCGCTTATCCGAGGTCGGGTCGCGGGGGCAGCAGCCTAAGCAGGGAAGCCCAGACTTCCCTCTCCCCAGCCACTTCGTCCAGCTCTTCCCGGGGGATCCCGAGGCGTTCCCAAGCCAGCCGGGAGACATAGTCTTCCCAACGTGTCCTGGGTCTTCCCCGT
The DNA here is from genome assembly GCF_033978795.1 of Nerophis ophidion. Classification (NCBI taxonomy): domain Eukaryota; kingdom Metazoa; phylum Chordata; class Actinopteri; order Syngnathiformes; family Syngnathidae; genus Nerophis; species Nerophis ophidion. Next base: position 70,670,497 of record NC_084617.1, read on the forward strand.
GGCCTCCTACCAGCTGGACGTGCCCTAAACACCTCCCTAGGGAGGCGTTCGGGTGGCATCCTGACCAGATGCCCGAACCACCTCATCTGGCTCCTCTCCATGTGGAGGAGCAGCGGCTTTACTTTGAGTTCCTCCCGGATGACAGAGCTTCTCACCCTATCTCTAAGGGAGAGCCCCGCCACCCGGCGGAGGAAACTCATTTCGGCCGCTTGTACCCGTGATCTTATCCTTTCGGTCATGACCCAAAGCTCATGACCATAGGTGAGGATGGGAATGTAGATCGACCGGTAAATTGAGAGCTTTGCCTTCCGGCTCAGCTCCTTCTTCACCACAACGGATCGATACAACGTCCGCATTACTGAAGACGCCGCACCGATCCGCCTGTCGACCTCACGATCCACTCTTCCCCCACTCGTGAACAAGACTCCTTGGTACTTGAACTCCTCCACTTGGGTCAGGGTCTCCTCCCCAACCCGGAGATGGCACTCCACCCTTTTCCGGGCGAGAACCATGGACTCGGACTTGGAGGTGCTGATTCTCATAGTGCATTCAATTGAAAAGTATTTGCAAATCATTGTATTCCCTTTATATTTACATCTAACACAATTCCCCAACTCATACGGAAACGGGGTTTGTATGTTAGATCCACTATGGACTGGACTTTCACAATATTATGTTAGACCCACTCGACACTCGACATCCATTGCATCCCATCTCCTCTAGAGTGTGTGTGTGGTCTGCGGTCCTCTCCAAGGTTTCTCACAGTCATCCACATTGACGTCCCACTGGGTTGTGAGTTTTTTTCTTGCCCTTTTTGTGGGCTCTGAACTGAGGTTGTAGTTGTGGCTTGTGCAGCCCTTTGAGACACTAGAGATTTAGGACTATATGAGTAAACATTGATTGATTGATGGTCTTTTTCATGGACGCCCCTGCTTATTTCAGTCGAGCATTTATCCAATGACTGTCCAGTTTGCCTGCAGTAGAACATCTCACTCTATTTTTAGTCTATATAAATAAACATTGATTCTTGACAAGTGTACGCCGACTTTTGACCACGACTGTAAATGTGAGGGTGGAGCAGAACGCAAAATGAATACTACTCTTGAATACATTTTAAAAAAAAAACCACAAACGCGTTCCTATTGGCTGAGTCTTAACGTGTTGCGCCACACTTCCTTCACTGTCAAACCATTTCCTCTTTGTGTCTTCTGCAGCGACTTCGCTCCATTGATGCGGCGTCGCTGGCGAGGTCTCAGCCCCTCAAGAGGTTCATGGGAAAATGCCGCGGAGGGTTAGGACCCGCGGGAAGAGGCTTCTCTCGGGCTGGAAAGGACTCTTCCGCGTTTAGCGACTTGGACTTCTATCTGAGGTTCGGGCCGAGCAGGTGGTGAGGACGGGTCAGGGTGCGAGTCCGAGCGCTGGCGGGGCCGTCGCTAAGCTGGTAGAGGCGAGGTCTCCTCCCCCTCCTCGTCGATGAGACTTCACATTCGTCCACCATGCTGGAAAACCCCGCCGCCTCTGCCCCTTACATCGCTCTGGAGCTGCTGATCGCCATCTTCTCCGTGCTGGGCAACGTGCTGGTGTGTTGGGCCGTGTTCCTCAACAGCAACCTGCAGAGCCACACCAACTTCTTCGTGGTCTCGCTCGCCGTGGCCGACATCGCGGTGGGCGTCCTCGCCATTCCGTTCGCCATCGTCCTCAGCGTGGGCTTCTGCTCCAACTTCTACGGATGCCTCTTCATCGCCTGTTTCGTGCTGGTCCTCACCCAGAGCTCCATCTTCAGCCTGCTGGCCATCGCCATGGATCGCTACATCGCCATCAAGCTACCGCTCAGGTCAGTTTTGGGGTCCTTTGATTTGAAAAGTCGTACTTCCAGAACTTGGTTCGCTTTCCAGGACTGAAGTTGTGGTTTTAGCATCGAGATACGGTCCACGTTTCTTACACATGTGACCGTAGAGCTAGAGATGTCCAATAATGGCTCTTTTGCCAATACTCCGATATTGTCCAACTCTTAATTACCGATTCCGATATCAACCAATACAAACAGTCGTACAATAAACACATTAGTGCGCCTAATTTTGTTGCGATACCCCGCTGGATGCATTAAACAATGTGACAAGGTTTTCCAAAATAAATCAACTCAAGTTATGAAAAAAAAATGCCAACATGGCACTGCCATATCCCAGAAGAGTTAGTGCTGCATGGGATTCTGGGTATTACGTGTGTTACGGTGCGGATGTTCTCCCAAAATGTGTTTGTCATTCTTGTTTGGTGTGGATTGACAGTGTGGCGCATATTTGTAACAGTTCGCTTCCCAGGACTGTAGTTGTGGTTTTAGCATCGAGATACGGTCCACGTTCCCTTGACATGTGACCATAGAGCTAGAGATGTCCAATAATGGCTCTTTTGCCAATACTCCGATATTGTCCAACTCTTAATTACCGATTCCGATATCAACCAATACCGATATATACAGTCGTACAATAAACACATTAATGCGCCTAATTTTGTTGCGATACCCCGCTGGATGCATTAAACAATGTGACAAGGTTTTCCAAAATAAATCAACTCAAGTTATGAAAAAAAAATGCCAACATGGCACTGCCATATCCCAGAAGAGTTAGTGCTGCATGGGATTCTGGGTATTACGTGTGTTACGGTGCGGATGTTCTCCCAAAATGTGTTTGTCATTCTTGTTTGGTGTGGATTGACAGTGTGGCGCATATTTGTAACAGTTCGCTTTCCAGGACCGTAGTTGTGGTTTTAGCATCGAGATACGGTCTACGTTCCTTTGACATGTCACCATAGAGCTAGAGATGTCCAATAATGGCTCTTTTGCCAATACTCCGATATTGTCCAACTCTTAATTACCGATTCCAATATCAACCGATACCGATATATACAGTCGTACAGTAAACACAGTAATGCGCCTAATTTTGTTGCGATACCCCGCTGGATGCATTAAACAATGTGACAAGGTTTTCCGAAATAAATCAACTCAAGTTATGAAAAAAAATGCCAACATGGCACTGCCATATCCCAGAAGAGTTAGTGCTGCATGGGATTCTGGGTATTACGTGTGTTACGGTGCGGATGTTCTCCCAAAATGTGTTTGTCATTCTTGTTTGGTGTGGATTGACAGTGTGGCGCATATTTGTAACAGTTCACTTTCCAGGACTGTAGTTGTGGTCTTAGCATCGAGATACGGTCCACGTTCCTTTGACATGTGACCATAGAGCTAGAGATGTCCAATAATGGCTCTTTTGCCAATACTCCGATATTGTCCAACTCTTAATTACCGATTCCGATATCAACCGATATATACAGTCGTACAATAAACACATTAACGCGCCTAATTTTGTTGCGATACCCCGCTGGATGCATTAAACAATGTGACAAGGTTTTCCAAAATAAATCAACTCAAGTTATGAAAAAAAAGGCCAACATGGCACTGCCCAGAAGAGTTAGTGCTGCATGGGATTCTGGGTATTACGTGTGTTACGGTGCGGATGTTCTCCCAAATTGTGTTTGTCATTCTTGTTTGGTGTGGATTGACAGTGTGGCACATATTTGTAACAGTTCGTTTTCCAGGACTGTAGTTGTGGTTTTAGCATCGAGATAAAATCCACGTTCCTTTGACATGTGACCATAGAGCTAGAGATGTCCATTAATGGCTCTTTTGCCAATACTCCGATATTGTCCAACTCTTAATTACCGATTCCGATATCAACCGATATATACAGTCGTACAATAAACACATTAATGCGCCTAATTTTGTTGCGATACCCCGCTGGATGCATTAAACAATGTGACAAGGTTTTCCAAAATAAATCAACTCAAGTTATGAAAAAAAATGCCAACATGGCACTGCCATATCCCAGAAGAGTTAGTGCTGCATGGGATTCTGGGTATTACGTGTGTTACGGTGCGGATGTTCTCCCAAAATGTGTTTGTCATTCTTGTTTGGTGTGGATTGACAGTGTGGCGCATATTTTTAACAGTTCGCTTCCCAGGACTGTAGTTGTGGTTTTAGCATCGAGATACGGTCCACGTTCCTTTGACATGTGACCATAGAGCTAGAGATGTCCAATAATGGCTCTTTTGCCAATACTCCGATATTGAAGTGAAGTGAATTATATTTATATAGCGCTTTTCTCAAGTGACTCAAAGCGCTTTACATAGTGACACCCAATATCTACGTTACATTTAAACCAGTGTGGGTGGCACTGGGAGCAGGTGGGTAAAGTGTCTTGCCCAAGGACACAACGGCAGTAACTAGGATGGCACAAGCGGGAATCGAACCTGCAACCCTCAAGTTGCTGGCACGGCCACTCTACCAACCGAGCTATGTATTGTCCAAATCTTAATTACCGATTCCGATATAAACCTATATATACAGTCGTACAATAAACACATTAACGCGCCTAATTTTGTTGCGATACCCCGCTGGATGCATTAAACAATGTGACAAGGTGTTCCAAAATAAATCAACTCAAGTTATGAAAAAAAATGCCAACATGGCACTGCCATATCCCAGAAGAGTTAGTGCTGCATGGGATTCTGGGTATTACGTGTGTTACGGTGCGGATGTTCTCCCAAATTGTGTTTGTCATTCTTGTATGGTGTGGATTGACGGTGTGGCGCATATTTTTAACAGTTCGCTTTCCAGGACTGTAGTTGTGGTTTTAGCATCGAGATACGGTCAACGTTCCTTTGACATGTGACCGTAGAGCTAGAGATGCCCAATAATGGCTCTTTTGCCAATAATCCGATATTGTCCAACTCTTAATTACCGATTCCGATATCAACCGATATATACAGTCGTACAATAAACACATTAATGCGCCTAATTTTGTTGCGATACCCCGCTGGATGCATTAAACAATGTGACAAGGTGTTCCAAAATAAATCAACTCAAGTTATGAAAAAAAATGCCAACATGGCACTGCCATATCCCAGAAGAGTTAGTGCTGCATGGGATTCTGGGTATTACGTGTGTTACGGTGCGGATGTTCTCCCAAATTGTGTTTGTCATTCTTGTATGGTGTGGATTGACGGTGTGGCGCATATTTTTAACAGTTCACTTTCCAGGACTGTAGTTGTGGTTTTAGCATCGAGATACGGTCAACGTTTCTTACACATGTGACCATAGAGCTAGAGATGTCCAATAATGGCTCTTTTGCCAATACTCCGATATTGTCCAACTCTTAATTACCGATTCCGATATCAACCGATATATACAGTCGTACAATAAACACATTAATGCGCCTAATTTTGTCGCGATACCCCGCTGGGTGCATTAAACAATGTGACAAGGTTTTCCAAAATAAATCAACTCAAGTTATGAAAAAAAATGCCAACATGGCACTGCCATATCCCAGAAGAGTTAGTGCTGCATGGGATTCTGGGTATTACGTGTGTTACGGTGCGGATGTTCTCCCAAAATGTGTTTGTCATTCTTGTTTGGTGTGGATTGACAGTGTGGCGCATATTTGTAACAGTTCGCTTCCCAGGACTGTAGTTGTGGTTTTAGCATCGAGATACAATCCACGTTTCGTACACATGTGACCATAGAGCTAGAGATGTCCAATAATGGCTCTTTTGCCAATACTCCGATATTGTCCAACTCTTAATTACCGATTCCGATATCAACCGATATATACAGTCGTACAATAAACACATTAATGCGCCTAATTTTGTTGCGATACCCCGCTGGATGCATTAAACAATGTGACAAGGTTTTACAAAATAAATCAACTCAAGTTATGAAAAAAAAATGCCAACATGGCACTGCCATATCCCAGAAGAGTTAGTGCTGCATGGGATTCTGGGTATTACGTGTGTTACGGTGCGGATGTTCTCCCCAAATGTGTTTGTCATTCTTGTTTGGTGTGGATTGACAGTGTGGCGCATATTTTTAACAGTTCGCCTCCCAGGACTGTAGTTGTGGTTTTAGCATCGAGATAAGGTCCACGTTCCTTTGACATGTGACCATAGAGCTAGAGATGCCCAATAATGGCTCTTTTGCCAATACTCCGATATTGTCCAACTCTTAATTACCGATTCCGATATCAACCGATATATACAGTCGTACAATAAACACATTAATGCGCCTAATTTTGTTGCGATACCCCACTGTATGCATTAAACAATGTGACAAGGTTTTCCGAAATAAATCAACTCAAGTTATGAAAAAAAATGCCAACATGGCACTGCCATATCCCAGAAGAGTTAGTGCTGCATGGGATTCTGGGTATTACGTGTGTTACGGTGCGGATGTTCTCCCAAAATGTGTTTGTCATTCTTGTTTGGTGTGGATTGACAGTGTGGCGCATATTTGTAACAGTTCGCTTTCCAGGACTGTAGTTGTGGTTTTAGCATCGAGATACGGTCCACGTTCCTTTGACATGTGACCGTAGAGCTAGAGATGTCCAATAATGGCTCTTTTGCCAATACTCCGATATTGTCCAACTCTTAATTACCGATTCCGATATCAACCGATACCGATATATACAGTCGTACAATAAACACATTAATGCGCCTAATTTTGTTGCGATACCCCGCTGGATGCATTAAACAATGTGAAAAGGTTTTCCAAAATAAATCAACTTAAGTTATGAAAAAAAATGCCAACATGGCACTGCGATATCCCAGAAGGGTTAGTGCTGCATGGGATTCTGGGTATTACGTGTGTTACGGTGCGGATGTTCTCCCGAAATGTGTTTGTCATTCTTGTTTGGTGTGGGTTGACAGTGTGGCCCATATTTGTAACAGTCTTAAAGTTGTTTATACGGGCACCCTCAGTGTGACTTGTATGGCTGTTGACCAGGTATGCCTTGCATTCACTTGTGTGTGTGTGTGAAAAGCCGTAGATATTATGTGACTGGGCCATCACGCTGTTGGTATGGAGGGAAAGCGGATGTCATGACAGGTTGTAGAGAATGCTAAAGGCAGTGCCTTTAAGGTACGCCCCCAATATTGTTGGCTGGGTGGAAATCGGGAGAAGTTCGGGAGAATGGTTTCTCCCGGAGATTTTCGGGAGGGTCACTGAAATTCGGTAGTCTCCCGGGGAAATCGGGAGGGTTGGCAAGTATGGTTTGAGGTAGAGATGTCCAATAATGGCTTTTTTGCCGATATCCGATATACCGATATTGTCCAACTCTTAATTACTGATTCCGATATCAACTGATACCGATATATACAGTTTGGTGGTAGCAGGGGTTGTATATTTTAGCGTCCCGGAAGAGTTAGTGCTGCAAGGGGTTCTGGGTATTTGTTCTGTTGTGTTACGGTGCGGATGTTCTCCCGAAATGTGTTTGTCATTCTTGTTTGGTGTGGGTTGACAGTGTGGCGTACATTTGTAACAGTGTTAAAGTTGTTTATACGGCCACCCTCAGTGTGACCTGTATGGCTGTTGACCAAGTATGCATTGCATTCACTTGTGTGTGTGTGTATAAGCCGCATATATTATGTGACTGGGCCGGCACGCTGTTTGTCAGTGGCCTTGTGGTTAGAGATCGGTAGATTCTGAGTTCAAACCCCCGGCCGAGTCATACCAAAGACTATAAAAATGGGACCAATTAGCTCCCTGCTTGGCACTCAGCATCAAGGGTTGGAATAGTGGATCTACAAACCCTGTTTCCATACGAGTTGGGAAATTGTGTTAGATGTAAATATAAATGGAATATAATGATTAGCAAATCATTTTCAACCCATATTCAGTTGAATATGCTACAAAGACAACATTTTTGATGTTCAAAATGATAAACTTTTTTTTTTTTTCAAATAATCATTAACTTTAGAATTTGATGCCAGCAACACGTGACAAAGAAGTTGGGAAAGGTGGCAATAAATACTGATTAAGTTGAGGAATGCTAATCAAACACTTATTTGGAATATCCCACAGGTGTGCAGGCTAATTGGGAACAGGTGGGTGCCATGATTGGGTATAAAAACAGCTTCCCAAAAAATGCTCAGTCTTTCACAAGAAAAGATGGGGTGAGGTACACCCCTTTGTCCACAACTGCGTGAGCAAATAGTCAAACAGTTTAAGAACAACTTTTCTCAAAGTGCAATTGCAAGAAATTTAGGGATTTCAACATCTACGGTCCATAATATCAAAAGGTTCAGAGACTCTGGAGAAATCACTCCACGTAAGCGGCATGGCCGGAAACCAACATTGAATGACCGTGACCTTCCATCCCTCAGACGGCACTGTATCAAAAACCGACATCAATCTCTAAAGGATATCACCACATGGGCTTAGGAACACTTCAGAAAACCACTGTCATTAAATACAGTTTGTCGCTACATCTGTAAGTGCAACTTAAAACTCTACTATGCAAAGCGAAAGCCATTTATCAACAACATCCAGAAACGCCGCCGGCTTCTCTGGGGCCTGAGATCATCTAAGATGGACTGATGCAAAATGCAAATAGTGTTCTTTGGTCTGACGAGTCCACATTTCAAACTGTTTTTGGAAATATTCGACATTGTGTCATCCGAAGGGTAAGCGAACCATCCAGACTGTTATCGACACAAAATTCAAAAGCCAGCATCTGTGATGGAATGGGGGTGCATTAGTGCCCAAGGCATGGGTAGCTTACACATATGTGAAGGCACCATTAATGCTGAAAGGTACATACAGGTTTTGGAACAACATATGCTGCCATCTAAGCACCGTCTCTTTTTCATGGACGCCCCTGCTTATTTCAGCAAAACAATGCCAAGCCACATTCAACACGTGTTACAACAGCGTGGCTTCGTAAAAAAAAAGAGTGCGGGTACTTTCCTGGCCCGCCTGCAGTCCAGACATGTCTCCCATGGAAAATGTGCGGCGCATTATCTGTTGAACGGCTGAAGCTCTACATAAAACAAGAATGGTATAGAATTCCACTTTCAAAGCTTTAACAGTTATTTTCCTCAGTTCCCAAACATTTATTGTGTTGTTAAACAAAAAGTGATGTAACACAGTGGTGAACATGCCCTTTCCCAACTACTTTGGCACGTGTTGCAGCCATGAAATTCCAAGTTGATTATTATTTGCAAAAAAAAAAATAAAGTTTCTCAGTTTGAACATCAAATATCTTGTCTTTGTAGTGCATTCAATTGAAAATGGGTTGAAAAGTATTTGCAAATCATTGTATTCTGTGTTTGTTTACCTCTTACACAATTTCCCAACTCATATGGAAACGGGGTTTGTAGTAGTACAGTTGTTATTAGTGAGAATATACTTATTTTAAGGTATTTTTGGGTTCATTGAGGTTAGCTATTTTGACTTGTTTTGGAAAATATTGTTCTATTGGCAGATGATTTTTGCTTAGTTCAAATAAAAAAAAACTATTTTTTCTATTTTCTTTTTTTTGTTTTTGAACACTGACTTTTCTGAAGTCGAAATTGTGGGTCTCTTAATTGCTTGAGCAGACCATGTCCAAGTCCCATCTCTTCACATGTCAGATGTTGATATCAGCGACACTACCACTGACAGTCTTTTCAACTTTGACCTTTTGTCGTTGAATTAAAGTGCACCTCGGAGACTTTGTGTTTCCTGTTTCCAACAGACACTTTTCACACAGCCGACGCCGTCTCTGCATCGTTTTTTTGGGGGGTTTTTTTGCATCTCCGACGTTGTTGTTGCAGGGGTTGACATTTTGCACTTTAACATCTGAAGAATGTGCTAGAAACAAACTGTCTCAGCTGCTCTCCCACACTGTGTGGCGGTCATACTGAAAACAGACTAAAAAAAGACTAGTTTGTTGATGATTTATTTTTTACTCTTAAAGACCAGGAAATAATCTTGTCATTCGTACCAAATGTGGACTTCAATTGCTTGGCGGGGTAATTAGCAATAGTATCAATACCAAGGCTGTCAATATCGAATCAATACACGTCATTTTCGGTGTTTGTTTTCACAAATATTGGTGTTTTATTTGTCGATATTGTTATGTTTATGTATTCTTTACAAACTCAGGGAATCTGTTGTTGGACTTTGGGAGGTGGTAATATGACAAAACATTTGAATGAGCAGGCAGCACGGTGGTAGAGGGGTTAGTGCGTCTGCCTCACAATGGTCCTGGGTTCAATCCCAGCCTCGGGATCTTTCTGTGTAGAGTTTGCATGTTCTCCCCGTGACTGCGTGGGCTTCCTCCCACCTCCAAAGACATGCACCTGGGGATAGGTTGATTGGCGACACTAAATTGGCCCTAGAGTGTGAATGTTGTCTGTCTATCTGTGATGAGGTGGCGACTTGTCTAGGGTGTACACCGCCTCCCGCCCGATTGTAGCTGAGATGGCTACCAAAAGCGCCTTATTGCAGTGAACCTTGCCAAGGGATATGTAAGCAAATATTAACGGTTTAGCTCGGTTGGTAGAGTGGCCGTACTTGAGGGTTGCAGGTTCGATTCCCGCTTCCGCCATCCTAGTCACTGCCGTTGTGTCCTTGGGCAAGACACTTCACCCACCTGCTCCCAGTGCCACCCACACTGGTTTGAATGCAACTTAGATATTGGGTTTCACTATGTAAAGCGCTTTGAGTCACTAGAGAAAAAGCGCTATATAAATATAATTCACTTCACTTCACACAACATTGCTGTATGTATACTTTTGACCCAGCAGATTTGGTCCCATTTTTTAGTAGACCCCCTAATAAATTCATAAAGGAACCAAACTTCATGACTGTATGTGCTCCAATCCCTCTATCACAGAAAATTAAGAGTTCTAGAAATGCTTGGAAACTCAAGACAGCCATGACATTGTGTTGTTTACAAGTCTATGTAAACTTTGGACCATGACTGTAGGTAAGTCTTTTTTTTGTCATTGCACAAGTACAACAGAACTTATCAGCACAAACCCGTTCAAGATTAGACAAACAGTGTACAGCAGGGGTGCCCATTACGTCGATCGCGAGCTACCAGTGGACCGCGGGGGGTGTGTCAGTCGATCTCCAGCCAGGCTTTTAAAAAAAATAGACCTAAAAATTAGCGATCATCAATCTTCACCAAGACGTCACTTAAATGACATTCACGGTACCGGAGGGTCTTGTGAGATGACGCTGGCTGCTGCAAGATCATTATTATTAAAAAATGACCGAGAGGAAGGCGAGAAACACTTTTTATTTCAACAGACTCTCGCGCCGTACCTTCCGTCAAAACTCTAAAGGCCGACTGCACATTTCCTATCTTCACAATAAAAGCCCTGCTTCATGCTGCCTGCGCTAACTAAATACAGAGTCTCGGAAAACTGGCGTGCACAAGCGATCCCTCAGAAAGCTGGCGTGCACATCACTTGTGCACGCCAGCTTTCCGAGACTCTTATTTTGTCAGCGCAGGCAGCATGAAGCAGGGATTTTATTGTGAAGATAGGAAATGTGCAGTCGGCCTTTAGAGTTTTGACGGAAGGGACGGCGCGAAACTCTCTTGAAATAAAAAGTGTTTCTCGCCTTCCTCTCTGTCATTTTTTCATAATAATGAACTGGCAGCAGCCAGCGTCATCTCACAAGACCCTCGGGTGCCGTGAATGTCAATCAAGCAAGCTACGGAATTTGCCGCCAATGTTTTTCTTGTAAAGTGTATGGAAGCTGGATGAATTAGTTGCCAAAAAACAACCACTTTCATGTGGTATTGTACAGAAAGGACAACTTTTTTTCTCCTCCATTTGAAAATGTGGGCGTTATCATCATTACTGTCTGATTCCAATCAATGCAAGTCATCAGAATCAGGTAATACACCAACTTATATTCTTGTCTTCGTGAAAGAAAGACACATGCTTGTATTATCATTAAACACATTTAACTTGTTTACAAAAATGTCTCTTTCATAAATAAATAAAAAATGATATATATAAATGAGGTAGATCCCCTCGAGCTGGTCAATTGAAAAGTAGCTCGCCTGCAGAAAAAGTGTGGGGCCCCCTGATGTACAGGGTTACAGAACAGGAACGCTGATGGGTCGCAACAAGGCGCCTCGTAACATACGGGAAAAAGGTCAACGCTGGTGGAGGATGAGTAAAAAAATACAATCCTGGAGTGTGAAAAAGCAGATTTACATATTACAACATACATCTTGAGACTTGCAACAGAGGGGAGGGGAGAGGGGGCCACGGTGGCAGGCTGCAGCTCTCCAGGCGACATCACCCCTAAGGGATTCGCGTCAAGGGCGTTGGATGGGAGGTGGGGTATGTGTGTGTGGCGTATACTTTTTTTGTGGATGCAAGCCTGCGGCGTGTCTCTGTTCGCGGTCTTGGTGTTGTGCAGCCGCTAGTCAGTCCAAAGTCAAAAACAAGAAGTGTGTCTATGAGAGACAAATTTACATTTTCGACACTGACCGGACTTCTCTCTCTCAAGGTACAACAGCCTGTTGACGGGCCGGAGGGCTCAGTGCATCATTGCCATCTGCTGGTTTCTCTCCGTCATCATCGGCCTCACCCCCATGATGGGTTGGCACAAGTTCTCCCAGAAGGAAAACGCGGAGTGTCCGCCGGGCCTGATGAAGTGTCTATTTGAGAAGGTGGTCGTCATGGATTACATGGTGTACTTTAACTTCTTCGCCTGCGTCTTGATGCCCCTGCTACTGATGCTGGCCATCTACGTGTGTATCTTCATGGCCGCCCGTCACCAGCTCAAACTCATGGAGGTCAAGGCGGCTCACGGGGAGAAGTCCAGCTCCACCCTCCAGAAGGAGGTCCAAGCCGCCAAGTCTCTGGCCATTATAGTGGGACTCTTTGCTGTGTGCTGGCTGCCGTTACACATCATCAACTGCTTCACCTTCTTCTGTCCCGAGTGTCCGCACGCTCCTCTCTGGATCGTGTACGTGGCCATCATCCTGTCTCACGGCAACTCTGTGGTCAATCCCTTCATCTACGCCTACCGCATCAGGGAATTCCGGCAAACCTTCCGGAAAATCATCCTCCACCACATCTTGGGCCGGCAGGAGGGGATGGAACGACGCGGAAGCAAGCGCAACTCTCTTCGCAGCAGCATCACTGACTCCATCCGACTCAAGGCCAACGGCCTCAGGTTGGACCTTTTCACCCAGCAGGGGAGCAGCAGTAGCAACGTCTCCCAAATCTCCTCTGGCTGCACTACTCACATATCCCCTGTAGGGGGAGACCCGTTGATAGTATCCCCAATGCCCCTTCCTGTATCTCAAGCAGAACCCATTAGACCGACTGCAATCGCCACCTGTCATCGTCTGCAGTGTTTAATGGGACCAAAAGGTGTGGAGGAACAGGAACCACAGAAGCAGAGCACCGCCTAAGCAGAACCACAGCTAACCGGCACAACAAGGAGAGCAGCTTGAGGGAACTGGCAAAAGTGTCTTAACACACACACACACACACACACACACCTACTGGTTATCATTTAGAATGGGGACCAAGTGTTTGTTCGTGACTTGTGGGGACCACCCTTTCTACAGGTTGTGGAGGCATACAAAAAATTAGGTAAAATGGCCACTGCCCAGTTAGCTCATACACGTCTTTAAATCTCTGGATTGACAAAGTAATGTGCTGATCAGACTTACTGGGGACCCTGGGGGGAAAAAGAGTTAATATGGTTCCATCCATCCATCCATCTTCTTCCGCTTATCCGAGGTCAGGTCGCGGGGGCAGCAGCCTAAGCAGGGAAGCCCAGACTTCCCTCTCCCCAGCCACTTCCCCCGGGAAGAGCTAGACGGTTCATGGGGACCAAATTTAAATCCTGTTGCATACTTCACACAAATGTGTACGTGACTACTGAGGACCATTAAAAAGTTGAAATGTCTCACACTCAAACTAACCAGCAAATGGGAAAAAAACGTAAAAATCACTTGGGGCATCTTCAGAATGGATCTGACTATCATTTAAAAAGGTGTCCCTTTAGGAGACTTGTTTTTTTGGTCCCCATACCGTCAGAGGTCCCCTAAAGGTGACTGTGTAAACAGAGCGATGTCCCCATTAAGTAAGCATTGCCAGAAAACACACACATACTGGTTATCATTTAGAATGGGGACCAAGTGTTTGTTCGTGACTTGTGGGGACCACCCTTTCTACAGGCTGTGGAGGCGTACAAAAATGAGTTGAAATGGCCACTGCCCAGTTAGCTCATACACATCTTTAAATCTCTAGATTGATGAAGTAATGTGCTGATCAGTCTTACTGGGGATCCAGGGGGGAAAAGAGTTAATATGGTTCATGGGGACCAAATTTAAATCCTGTTGCATACTTCACACAAATGTGTACGTGACTACTGAGGACCATTAAAAAGTTGAAATGTCTCACACTCAAACTAACCAGCAAATGGGAAAAAAAAACGTAAAAATCACTTGGGGCATCTTCAGAATGGATCTGACTATCATTTAAAAAGGTTTCCCTTTAGGAGACTTGTTTTTTTGGTCCCCATACCATCAGAGGTCCCCTAAAGGTGACTGTGTAAACAGAGCGATGTCCCCATTAAGTAAGCATTGCCAGAAAACACACACACACACACACATATACTGGTTATCATTTAGAATGGGGACCAAGTGTTTGTTCGTGACTTGTGGGGACCACCCTTTCTACAGGTTGTGGAGGGATACAAAAATGAGTTGAAATGGCCACTGCCCAGTTAGCTCATACACGTCTTTAAATCTCTGGATTGGTGAAGTAATATGCCGATCAGTCTTAGTGGGGGCCCTGGGGGAATATAGTTAATAGGGTTCATGGGGACCAAATTTAAATCCTGTTGCATACTTCACACAAATGTGTACGTGACTACTGAGGACCAATAAAAAAGTTTAAATGTCTCACACTCAAACTAACCAGCAAATGGGAAAAAAAACCCCGTAAAAATCACTTGGGGCATCTTCAGAATGGATCTGACCATCATTTAAAAAGGTTGCCCTTTAGTGGACCTGTTTTTGTTGTCCCCATACTGTCAGAAATCCCCTAAAGGTGACTGTGTAAACAGAGCGATGTCCCCATTAAGTAAGCATTGCCAGAAAACACACACACACATATTGGTTATCATTTAGAATGGGGACCAAGTGTTTGTTCATGACTTGTGGGGACCGCCCTTTCTACAGGTTGGTGTTTGTTTGTGACTTGTGGGGACCACCCTTTCTACAGGTTGTGGAGGCATACAAAAATGAGTTGAAATGGCCACTGCCCAGTTAGCTCATACACATCTTTAAATCTCTGGATTGATGAAGTAATGTGCTGATCAGTCTTACTGGGGACCCTGGGGGGGAACAGAGTTAATATGGTTCATGGGGACCAAATTTAAATCCTCTTGCATACTTCACACAAATGTGTACGTGACTACTGAGGACCATTAAAAAGTTGAAATGTCTCACACTCAAACTAACCAGCAAATGGGAAAAAAAACATAAAAATCACTTGGGGCATCTTCAGAATGGATCTGACTATCATTTAAAAAGGTTACCCTTTAGGAGACTTGTTTTTTGGTCCACATACCATCAGAAGTCCACTAAAGGTGACTGTGTAAACAGAGCAATGTCCCCATTAAGTAAGCATTGCCAGAAAACACACACACATACTGGTTATCATTTAGAATGGGGACCAAGTGTTTGTTCGTGACTTGTGGGGACCACCCTTTCTACAGGTTGTGGAGGCATAAAAAAATAGGTAAAATGGCCACTGCCCAGTTAGCTCATACACGTCTTTAAATCTCTGGATTGATGAAGTAATGTGCTGATCAGTCTTACTGGGGACCCTGGGGGGGAAAAGAGTTAATATGGTTCCATCCATCCATCCATCCATCCATCTTCTTCCGCTTATCCGAGGTCGGGTCGCGGGGGCAGCAGCCTAAGCAGGGAAGCCCAGACTTCCCTCTCCCCAGCCAGTTCCCCCGGGAAGAGCTAGACGGTTCATGGGGACCAAATTTAAATCCTGTTGCATACTTCACACAAATGTGTACGTGACTACTGAGGACCATTAAAAAGTTGAAATGTCTCACACTCAAACTAACCAGCAAATGGGAAAAAAAAACGTAAAAATCACTTGGGGCATCTTCAGAATGGATCTGACTATCATTTAAAAAGGTTTCCCTTTAGGAGACTTGTTTTTTTGGTCGCCATACCGTCAGAGGTCCACTAAAGGTGACTGTGTAAACAGAGCGATGTCCCCATTAAGTAAGCGTTGCCAGAAAACACACTTACACACACATACTGGTTATCATTTAGAATGGGGACCAAGTGTTTGTTCGTGACTTGTGGGGACCACCCTTTCTACAGGTTGTGGAGGCATACAAAAATGAGTTGAAATGGCCACTGCACAGTTAGCTCATACACGTCTTTAAATCTCTGGATTGACGAAGTAATGTGCTGATCAGACTTACTGGGGACCCTGGGGGGAAAAGAGTTAATATGGTTCATGGGGTCCAAATTTAAATCCTGTTGCATACTTCACACAAATGTGTACGTGACTACTGAGGACCATTAAAAAGTTGAAATGTCTCACACTCAAACTAACCAGCAAATGGGGAAAAAAACGTAAAGAAACTTGGGCATCTTCAGAATGGATCTGACTATCATTTAAAAAGGTTACCCTTTAGGAGACTTGTTTTTTGGTCCCCATACTGTCAGATGTCCCCTAAGGGTGACTGTGTAAACAGAGCGATGTCCCCATTAAGTAAGCATTGCCAAAAAACACACACATACTGGTTATCATTTAGAATGGGGACCAAGTGTTTGTTCGTGACTTGTGGGGACCACCCTTTCTACAGGTTGTGGAGGCATACAAAAATGAGTTGAAATGGCCACTGCCCAGTTAGCTCATACACATCTTTAAATCTCTAGATTGATGAAGTAATGTGCTGATCAGTCTTACTGGGGACCCTGGGGGAAAAGAGTTAATATGGTTCATGGGGACCAAATTTAAATCATGTTGCATACTTCACACAAATGTGTACGTGACTACTGAGGACCAATAAAAAGTTGAAATGTCTCACACTCAAACTAACCAGCAAATGGGAAAAAAAACGTAAAAAAAACTTGGGCATCTTCAGAATGGATCTGACTATCATTTAAAAAGGTTTCCCTTTAGGAGACTTGTTTTTTTGTCCCCATACCGTCAGAGGTCCCCTAAAGGTGACTGTGTAAACAGAGCGATGTCCCCATTAAGTAAGCGTTGCCAGAAAACACACTTACACACACACATACTGGTTATCATTTAGAATGGGGACCAAGTGTTTGTTCGTGACTTGTAGGGACCACCCTTTCTACAGGTTGTGGAGGCATACAAAAATGAGTTGAAATGGCCACTGCACAGTTAGCTCATACACATCTTTAAATCTCTGGATTGATGAAGTAATGTGCTGATCAGTCTTACTGGGGACCCTGGGGGGAAAATAGTTAATATGGTTCATGGGGACCAAATTTAAATCATGTTGCATACTTCACACAAATGTGTACGTGACTACTGAGGACCATTAAAAAGTTGAAATGTCTCACACTCAAACTAACCAGCAAATGGAAAAAAAAGAAGCTTAAAAACCACTTCGGCATCTTCAGAATGGATCTGACTATAATTTAAAAAGGTTTCCCTCTAGGAGACTTGTTTTTTGGTCCCCATACCGTCAGAGGTCCCCTAAAGGTGACTGTGTAAACAGAGCGATGTCCCCATTAAGTAAGCGTTGCCAGAAAACACACTTACACACACACATACTGGTTATCATTTAGAATGGGGACCAAGTGTTTGTTCGTGACTTGTGGGGACCACCCTTTCTACAGGTTGTGGAGGCATACAAAAATGAGTTGAAATGGCCACTGCCCAGTTAGCTCATACACATCTTTAAATCTCTAGATTGATGAAGTAATGTGCTGATCAGTCTTACTGGGGACCCTGGGGGAAAAGAGTTAATATGGTTCATGGGGACCAAATTTAAATCATGTTGCATACTTCACACAAATGTGTACGTGACTACTGAGGACCAATAAAAAGTTGAAATGTCTCACACTCAAACTAACCAGCAAATGGGAAAAAAAACGTAAAAAAAACTTGGGCATCTTCAGAATGGATCTGACTATCATTTAAAAAGGTTTCCCTTTAGGAGACTTGTTTTTTTGTCCCCATACCGTCAGAGGTCCCCTAAAGGTGACTGTGTAAACAGAGCGATGTCCCCATTAAGTAAGCGTTGCCAGAAAACACACTTACACACACACATACTGGTTATCATTTAGAATGGGGACCAAGTGTTTGTTCGTGACTTGTGGGGACCACCCTTTCTACAGGTTGTGGAGGCATACAAAAATGAGTTGAAATGGCCACTGCCCAGTTAGCTCATACACATCTTTAAATCTCTAGATTGATGAAGTAATGTGCTGATCAGTCTTACTGGGGACCCTGGGGGAAAAGAGTTAATATGGTTCATGGGGACCAAATTTAAATCATGTTGCATACTTCACACAAATGTGTACGTGACTACTGAGGACCAATAAAAAGTTGAAATGTCTCACACTCAAACTAACCAGCAAATGGGAAAAAAAACGTAAAAAAAACTTGGGCATCTTCAGAATGGATCTGACTATCATTTAAAAAGGTTTCCCTTTAGGAGACTTGTTTTTTTGTCCCCATACCGTCAGAGGTCCCCTAAAGGTGACTGTGTAAACAGAGCGATGTCCCCATTAAGTAAGCGTTGCCAGAAAACACACTTACACACACACATACTGGTTATCATTTAGAATGGGGACCAAGTGTTTGTTCGTGACTTGTAGGGACCACCCTTTCTACAGGTTGTGGAGGCATACAAAAATGAGTTGAAATGGCCACTGCCCAGTTAGCTCATACACGTCTTTAAATCTCTGGATTGATGAAGTAATGTGCTGATCAGTCTTACTGGGGACCCTGGGGGGGAAAAGAGTTAATATTGTTCATGGGGACCAAATTTAAATCCTGTTGCATACTTCACACAAATGTGTACGTGACTACTGAGGACCATTAAAAAGTTGAAATGTCTCACACTCAAACTAACCAGCAAATGGGGGAAAAAAACCGTAAAAATCACTTGGGGCATCTTCAGAATGGATCTGACTATCATTTAAAAAGGTTTCCCTTTAGGAGACTTGTTTTTTGGTCCCCATACCATCAGAGGTCCCCTAAGGGTGACTGTGTAAACAGAGCGATGTCCCCACTAAGTAAGCATTGCCAGAAAACACACACACACACACACACATACTGGTTATCATTTAGAATGGGGACCAAGTGTTTGTTCGTGACTTGTGGGAACCACCCTTTCTACAGGTTGTGGAGGCATACAAAAATTAGTTGAAATGGCCACTGCCCAGTTAGCTCATACACGTCTTTAAATCTCTGGATTGACGAAGTAATGTGCTGATCAGTCTTACTGGGGACCCTGGGGGGAAAGAGTTAATATGGTTCATGGGGACCAAATTTAAATCCTGTTGCATACTTCACACAAATGTGTACGTGACTACTGAGGACCATAAAAAAGTTGAAATGTCTCACACTCAAACTAACCAGCAAATGGGAAAAAAAACGTAAAAATCACTTGGGGCATCTTCAGAATGGATCTGACTATCATTTAAAAAGGTTTCCCTTTAGGAGACTTGTTTTTTTGGTCCCCATACCGTCAGAAATCCCCTAAAGGTGACTGTGTAAACACAGCGATGTCCCCATTAAGTAAGCATTGCCAGAAAACACACACATACACACACATACTGGTTATCATTTAGAATGGGGACCAAGTGTTTGTTCGTGACTTGTGGGGACCACCCTTTCTACAGGTTGTGGAGGCATACAAAAATGAGTTGAAATGGCCACTGCCCAGTTAGCTCATACACGTCTTTAAATCTCTGGATTGATGAAGTAATGTGCCGATCAGTCTTAGTGGGGGCCCTGGAGGATTATAGTTAATAGGGTTCATGGGGACCAAATTTAAATCCTGTTGCATACTTCACACAAATGTGTACGTGACTACTGAGGACCATTAAAAAGTTGAAATGTCTCACGCTCAAACTAACCAGCAAATGGAAAAGAAACCCCGTAAAAATCACTTGGGGCATCTTCAGAATGGATCTGACTATCATTTAAAAAGGTTTCCCTTTAGGAGACTTGTTTTTTTGGTCCCCATACCGTCAGAGGTCCACTAAAGGTGACTGTGTAAACAGAGCGATGTCCCCATTAAGTAAGCATTGCCAGAACACACACACACACACACACACACACACACACACACACACACACACACACACACACACACACACACACACACACACACACACACACAGAAGCTAAAAAGTAACAGAAACAACTACCAATGTCTTATGCATGCAGTTGCATGGTAATTTCCACATTCACCCGTTCACACACACACACACACACACGTTCACACGCTGAAGGCGGGAGCTGCCAATGCAAGGCCCTAACCACGACGCATCAGGAGCAAGGGTGTGAAGTCTCTTGCTCAAGGACACAACGGACGTGACTAAGATGGCAGAAGCTGGGGATCGAACCAGGAACCCTCAAGTTGCAGCCACGCGAGCCATGCCGTCCCCGTATGTATATTGTTTATGTTTTTCATCATTACAAATAAAAGGAATAAAAAAATATGTTCCAACAATTAATTTTACATACTTACATACATTCCCTTTTTTTTTTTTAATTGTTTTTTTCAAAATAATTGAAATTAAGTTCCAGTCTTTTAACTCTTGGTCCAAATGATTCCATACATGAATCCCGACAAAGACACAACGCTGCTTTGCACTCCTTCTCCCACAAGTTTATTGTTTTAAACATTTCCTTCTTTCAAAAATTATAAACACAGTCTTGTTTTTTTAGTGAAGTGAATTATACTTATATAGCGCTTTTCTCTAAGTGACTCAAAGCGCTTTACATAGTGAAACCCAAAATCGAAGTTACATTTAAACTGGCACTGGGAGCAGGTGGGTAAAGTGTCTTGCCCAAGGACACAACGGCAGCGACTAGGATGGCGGAAGCGGGAATCGAACCTGGAACCCTCAAGTCGCCGGCACGGTCACGCTACCAACTGAGCTATGCCGCCCCTGTACATACGCTGGTAACTTATTCCAATCCAATCCACGTCATTTATATAGCACATTTGAGTGAATTCCATTTATATAGCGCTTTTCTCTAAGTGACTCAAAGCGCTTTTACATGGTGAAACCCAATATCTAAGTTACATTTAAACCAGTGAGGGTGGCACTGGCAGCAGGTGGGTAAAGTGTCTTGCCCAAGGACACAACGGCAGTAACTAGGATGGCGGAAGCGGGGGTCGAACCTGGAACCCTCAAGTTGCTTGTACGGCCACTCTACCAACTGAGCTATGCCGCCCCTGTATATATGCAGGTAACTTGTTGTAGTTCGTCACTACATCTGTAAGTGCAAGTCAAAACTCTACCGTGCAAATCACTATTTATCAACAACACCCAGGAACGCTGTCGGCTTTGTTGGGCCCGAGCTCATCCAAGATGGATTGATGGACAGTGGAAAAGTGTTCTGTGGTCTGACGAGTCGACATTTCAAATTGTTTTTGGAAACTGTGGACGTCGTGTCCTCCGGACCAAAGAGGATAAGATTGTTCAAATGCCAGCATCTGTGATGGTGCCCAAGGCATGGGTAACTTACACATCTGTGAAGGCACCTTTAATGCTGAAAGGTACATACAGGTTTTGGAACAACATAGGTT
Organism: Nerophis ophidion; assembly: GCF_033978795.1. Classification (NCBI taxonomy): domain Eukaryota; kingdom Metazoa; phylum Chordata; class Actinopteri; order Syngnathiformes; family Syngnathidae; genus Nerophis; species Nerophis ophidion. Next base: position 70,692,134 of record NC_084617.1, read on the forward strand.
GCCATTCAAGCAACGTTATTATGGACGCCCCTGCTTATTTACTATTTACATTTTAGATTGTCACATCTGAACTATGAATGAACACATGTGGAGTTATGTACTTAAAGGCCTACTGAAACCCACGACTACCGACCACGCAGTCTGATAGTTTATATATCAATGATGAAATATTAACATTGCAACACATGCCAATACAGCCTTTTTAGTTTACTAAATTACAATTTTAAATTTTCCGCGGAGTTTCTTGTTGAAAACGTAGCGGAATGATGACGCGTGTTTGTGACGTCACCGGTTGTAGCGGACATATTAGCCCAGCACCACTTACGGCTAAAAGTCGTCTCTTTTCATCGCATAATTACACAGTAATTTGGACATCTGTGTTGCTGAATCTTTTGCAGTTTGTTCAATTAATAATGGAGACGTCAAAGAAGAATGCTGTTGGTGGAAAGCGGTGAATTGCAGCTGCCTTTAGCAACCCAAACACAGCCGGTGTTTCTTTGTTTGTTGTGAAGCTTTAACCCAGAGCGGTCGAGTGAACATGTTTCTCTACGTCAACCAGCAAGTTTTTGAATGGGAAAATTGTGATATATATATCTTACCGGAGACATCAGTGGATTATGCGTCCTCCTGCAGTAGCTGTCAAAAAACACAGTTGTAAGCTTGGCTTCTCTCTGAGACACTGGCGTGTTCACCGCAGCCATCCGACTTTCAGGTATGTCTCTACAATCTCACTAAAACACTATTAAAACAATAAGCGGATAAGGGATCTTCCAGAATTATCCTAGTAAATGTGTCTAATTACATCTGAAACGCTCACAGGTGTCATAGTTTTGATGCCTTCAGTGACTATCTACAATGTAAATAGTCATGAGAATAAAGAAAACACAATAAAATGAGATGTGTCCAAACTTTTAACACTTCATTAATCTTACTTGCACTAATGTGGATTATTTAGGTTTTTATATATCATTCACTACTCAGGATGACAGATGTATGGTGGGTTCAAGTCTCTTAAGCACTTGAACTCAACCCAAAGTGTGTCTTTCAAGTGACTATAATTAGATCCGACGAGAGATAAACCTGATCCCTTGGGCGCCTGCCCTCAGGGAAATTAGGATTTCAATAGCGACAAGACTGCAAGTATTAGACAATACTAATACTTTGTACTATATTGTAGTTTTTACCTTCCATAACGTATCTACTGACGGATATACAGTGGGGAAAAAAAAATATTTAGTCAGCCACCGATTGTGCAAGTTCTCCCACTTCAAATGATGACAGAGGTCTGTCATTTTCATCATAGGTACACTTCAACTGTGAGAGACAGAATGTGGAAAAAAATCCAGGAATTTTAAAGAATTTATTTGTAATTTATGGTGGAAAATAAGTATTTGGTCAACCATTCAAAGCTCTCACTGATGGAAGGAGGTTTTGGCTCAAAATCTCACGATACATGGCCCCATTCATTCTTTCCTTAACACGGATCAATCGTCCTGTCCCCTTAGCAGAAAAACAGCCCCAAAGCATGATGTTTCCACCCCCATGCTTCACAGTAGGTATGGTGTTCTTGGGATGCGACTCGGTATTCTTCTTCCTCCAAACACGACGAGTTGAGTTCATACCAAAAAGTTCTATTTTGGTTTCATCTGACCACATGACATTCTCCCAATCCTCTGCTGTATCATCCATGTATCCATTTTGGTATAAACTCAACTCGTCGTGTTTGGAGGAAGAAGAATACTGAGTTGCATCCCAAGAACACCATACCTACTGTGAAGCATGGGGGGTGGAAATATCTTGCTTTGGGGCTGTTTTTCTGCTAAGGGGACAGGACGATTGATCCGTGTTAAGGAAAGAATGAATGGGGCCATGTATCGTGAGATTTTGAGCCCAAACCTCCTTCCATCAGTGAGAGCTTTGAATGGTTGACCAAATACTTATTTTCCACCATAATTTACAAAAAAATTCTTTAAAATTCCTAAAATGTGAATTCCTGAATTTTTTTTCCACATTCTGTCTCTCATAGCTGAAGTGTACCTATGATGAAAATTACAGACCTCTGTCATCATTTTAAGTGGGAGAACTTGCACAATCGGTGGCTGACTAAATACTTTTTTGCCCCACTCTAAGTTAAAAAACCCGGATGCTAACCGCCCATTGAAAATACATGGGTACGGCTAGTAGCTACTATTAGCAAACAGATAGACCTACCAACTTGGTGCATAAAATGTGAAGATGGCCTTAAAACGCCACAACAGTCAGGCACCATATGTAAGTACCCAAAATAAAGACTCGACATACAAAGAAATTCAATCGGAGCAGAAACATAGGAGGAAACGGGATTAAAACCCGATGCTAACCGCCCATTGAAAATTCATGGGTACGGCTAATAGCTACTATTAGCAAACAGATAGACTTACCAACTCGGCGTAATATCTTAACATCGACACACTCTCTCGTCGCAACTCGGCCTTGATAGTCGGCACCTATAAGTTTAAAATTACTTGTACAATGTTGAACGGTTGTTTTTACGATATGCAGGCAAACGACAACTTTAAAACATACCGGCTTAGCTACGACACCTGGCAGCCATCTTGGTATAGGCGATCACAGCCCCTCCCTCACGAATGTTGGTGCGTGCGCAACAGCAGCAGACAGAACGGAAAAAAAACTGAAAAAAAACCCGTCTCCCTCACTGTGTCTGCGCACGGCGGCCATCTTTGAAATGGTTTTCAGCGCAGCGGTTCTTTGAAGGCTGATTAAATCAAAACCGTAGCAGTAATTAAAACTCTTTCGTCAACTTTTAATCAGAAGGGTTCAATCCCTCTCCTGTGGTAGTTTGAAACCGACACGACAAACGCGCTCAGAGGAGATAATGTTTGAAAAAAGGTGACCGGGTTTTGCAAAACTTTCGTTTTGAAGGGGGAATTGCAAATTTCCTGTTGATTTTTGCTGGGGCTTGTCAATTTATGAAATGTAGGTCTAAGTGAGACCTACATAGAGGTTTTTGTTTCATGTCTCTACGACATTCCTACTGGAATTTACAGGCAGTTTTGTCTGTCTTTTCTTCCTAGGAGCAATTTTGTCTGTGTTTTATTGCTAGGGGGTGCTAGAGCGCAATTTTGAGTTTTGGAGTTAGGTATTTTTGATTAGATCGCAATTTTTGCCAGTCCTGATGTGTGTGTCCAGTTTGGTGAGTTTTGAAGCATGTTAAGGGGGTCAAATTACAGCTCAAAGAGGCAAAGGTGAGTGTTTTTACAAAACCTTTGTTTTGAAGGGGGAATTTCAAACTTCCTGTTGATTTTTGCTGAAGGATGTTAGTGTATCAGAATCAGAATCAGAATCATTTTTATTTGTCCGTTCCAACATGTACAAGACACATCAGAACTGAAATTACATTTTCAGCACAGTCCCGCTAAGAGCAGACATACGTTACAGGGGGGGGGGACAAGACGAGACCGCCGACGGATCAGCCGGTTACAGCGCTCCTTATGAAATCTAGGTCTAAGTGAGACCTACATAGAGGTTTTTGTTTCATGTCGCTACGACGTAGTTACAGGCAATTGTGTATGTGTTTTCTTCCTAGGAGGCGCTAGAGCGTAATTTTTAGTTTTGGGGTTAGGTTTTTTGATTAAATCGCAATGTTAGCCAGTCCTGATGTGTGTGTTGAACTATGTTAAAAGGGGTCAAATTACAGTTCAAAGCTGCGGAATAATAATAAAGAAAGAATAAAACGCTAGAAATTCAATGGGGTCATCTGTCCAAAAGTTACATTCGGTCCCTAATTAGAGGATATTGGTTCTTTGGGGGTTACACAAATATCCCAGACAAAAGCCCAATGAAGCACATTACACAGTTTGAAACTGAAAAAATGTGAAGACTGGCAAGACCGATTCTGTTGAATAAAATAGAACAGAAGATTCTGTAAGTTCCAAGACTCTGACGAGAAGATCAGTTCTCATATTAGACGTACCAATTCTGGACACAGATCTGGTTTACTCATCCTGGGAACCGCATAGTTAATCAGTGGAGCCTATCTTTGGAGCGCCTTATTTTTCCCAGCATTCCTTGCAGTTCCCCTACACAGCACTCAGGGCCTACTTCTGTTTGAAAGGTTCCCCCGGGGGTCCAAAGTACTTTTTAAAGATTGACCATAGAGGCCACCAGGATCTGGGACCACTTTGCTTCTATTCTGAGAGGACGGTGGTATGACTTAAACACGTTTCAACTATTGTCTACTGAAGGAAGTCAATAGTTGCTGGCTCAGTCTGGTGGTGCACATAAAAAAAAATAATTCCCAAATAAACTACAAAAGTTTGCATGTCGGCATACAACTTTGAAGTCTGTAGCAATACTCATCAGTTCAAATGTGAAGTGTATTAAAAACTGTTTTTTTTACTCCCCTTGCTCATATTACACAACTGTCAGTTAGAAAATTCCTGCTTATTTTGCAACACTGACACCTGCTGGCAAGTCACTCCCACTACTCCAAAAGTGTCACTGACTCAGTCCAGTAAATGAAACTGGACGAGGTATGAATGCTCCATTGCTGGAGTTTTAAGTGAAATGCTGACAAAATGTGGTATGAATGGAAGAATAGTTTGAATGTTGAAGAGTTTGAATTCCCAGGACAAACGGAATTTGGTTCGGAACTTGGGAAAGTTTTAGTTTGAATGTCCAGGATGAGTGGAATGTGTTGCTGTTGGAAAGGTTTGAATCGGTTGAAAAATGTAGGAATTGGGGAAGTTTAAAAAAATTATTTTGAAGGGGGGAAAATGTCCCTGAAAACTGGGAATTTTGGGGAATTTCGGCAAATGTTAAAGACTTGAATGTTTGAAATCACTTGAAATGGTTAGTGTTGGAATTTTTCACATCGGTCGAGAAGTGTTGAAGTAATAACATGTTGAGTTGAGAAGTGGTATTTCAGAATTCCAGGAATTTCGGGGAAAACCGGGAATTTTTCCCGTTCAAAAAATAATTTAGTTTTTTGTCCGAGGGATTATTGGACAGTTGAAAAACGTGGAAGGAGTAGTCGCCAGAAAAAGGGTGGAAAGAGGCCTTTGGAAAAGCAAAGATTCTGGAAAATCCTAAAAAATTTTTGCAACTCGGAAAAAAGAAAGTTTGAATTTCAAAGATAGTGGAATGTGTTGAAGATGGAATGATTTGAATCGGTTAAAAAATGCTGAAATTGTGGAAGTTAAAAAAAATCCATTTTGAATGGGGAAAATGTCCATGAAAACTGGGAATTCTCGGAAATCTGGGATTTTTTTTTAGAATTGTTGAAAAAGATCACATAATTTTGAACAGACTGAATATTTTGAAGTTGGAATGATTTGAATCGGTTAAAAAATGTGGAAATTGTGGAAGTTAAAAAAATCCATTTTGAATGGGGAAAATGTTCCTGAAAACTGGGAATTCTCGGAAATCCGGGATTTTTTTTTTTAGATTGTTGAAGAAGATCACATAATTTTGAACAGGCTGAATATTTTGAAGTTGGAATGATTTGAATCGGATAAAAAAATGTGGGAATTGTGGAACTTTGAAAAATGCCCCATTCATGGAAATTTGGGAATTTCGGCAAAGGCGGGTATTTTTTGGGAAAATGTTAAAAGAATTGAATGTTTTAAATCATTTGAAATGGTTAGTGTTGGAATTTTTCACATCGGTCGAGAAGTGTTGAAGTAATAACATGTTGAGTTGAGAAGTGGTATTTCAAAATTCTGAGAATTTCGGGGAAAACCGGGAATTTTTCCCGTTCAAAAAACAACTTTGTTTTTTGTCCGAGAGATTATTGGACGGTTGAAAAACGTGGAAGGAGTAGTCGCCAGAAAAAAGGGTGGAAAGAGGGCTTTGGAAAAGCAAAGATTCTGGAAAATCCTAAAATTTTTTGCAACTCGGAAAAAAGAAAGTTTGAATTTCAAGGATGGTGGAATGTGTTGAAGATGGAATGATTTGAATCGGTTAAAAAAATTTGGAAATTGTGGAAGTTAAAAAAATCAATTTTGAATGGGGAAAATGTCCCTGAAAACTGGGAATTCTGGGAAATCCGGGATTTTTTTTAAAAATTGTTGAAGAAAATCACATAATTTTGAACGCACTGAAAATTTTGAAGTTGGAATGGTTTTAATCGGATGAAAAATGTGGGAATTGTGGAACTTTGAAAAATGCCCCATTCATGGAAATTTGGGAATTTCGGCAAAGGCGGGTATTTTTTGGGAAAATGTTAAAAGACTTGAATGTTTTAAATCATTTGAAATGGTTAGTGTTGGAATTTTTCACATCGGTCGAGAAGTGTTGAAGTAATAACATGTTGAGTTGAGAAGTGGTATTTCAGAATTCCAGGAATTTCGGGGAAAACCGGGAATTTTTCCCGTTCAAAAAATAATTTAGTTTTTTGTCCGAGGGATTATTGGACGGTGGTGCGGTTGAAAAACGTGGAAGGAGTAGTCGCCAGAAAAAAAGGTGGAAAGAGGGCTTTGGAAAAGCAAAGATTCTGGAAAATCCTAAAAAATTTTTGCAACTCGGAAAAAAGAAAGTTTGAATTTCAAAGATGGTGGAATGTGTTGAAGATGGAATGATTTGAATCGGTTAAAAAATGTGGAGATTGTGGAAGTTAAAAAAAATCCATTTTGAATGGGGAAAATTTCCCTGAAAACTGGGAATTCTCAGAAATCCGGGATTTTTTTTTTTAATTGTTGAAGAAGATCACATAATTTTGAACAGACTGAATATTTTGAAGTTGGAATGGTTTGAATCGGATAAAAAAATGTGGGAATTGTGGAACTTTGAAAAATGCCCCATTCATGGAAATTTGGGAATTTCGGCAAAGGCGGGTATTTTTTGGAGAATGTTAAAAGACTTGAATGTTTTAAATCACTTGAAATGGTTAGTGTTGGAATTTTTCACATCGGTCGAGAAGTGTTGAAGTAATAACATGTTGAGTTGAGAAGTGGTATTTCAGAATTCCAGGAATTTCGGGGAAAACCGGGAATTTTTCCCGTTCAAAAAACAACTTTTTTTTTTGTCCGAGGGATTATTGGACGATGGTGCGGTTGAAAAACATGGAAGGAGTAGTCGCCAGAAAAAAGGGTGGAAAGAGGGCTTTGGAAAAGCAAATATTCTGGAAAATCCTAAAATTTTTTGCAACTCGGAAAAAAGAAAGTTTGAATTTCAAGGATGGTGGAATGTGTTGAAGATGGAATGATTTGAATCGGTTAAAAAATGTGGAAATTGTGGAAGTTAAAAAAATCCATTTTGAATGGGGAAAATTGCCCTGAAAACTGGGAATTCTCGGAAATCCGGGATTTTTTTTTTTAATTGTTGAAGAAGATCACATAATTTTGAACGGACTGAATATTTTGAAGTTAGAATGGTTTGAATCGGATAAAAAAATGTGGGAATTGTGGAACTTTGAAAAATGCCCCATTCATGGAAATTTGGGAATTTCGGCAAACATTTCGGCAACATTTTTGGAAAATGTTAAAAGACTTGAATGTTTTAAATGACTTGAAATGGTTAGTGTTGGAATTTTTCACATCGGTCGAGAAGTGTTGAAGTAATAACATGTTGAATTGAGAAGTGGTATTTCAGAATTCCAGGAATTTTGGGGAAAACCGGGAATTTTTCCCGTTCAAAAAACAACTTTGGTTTTTTGTCCGAGGGATTATTGGACGGTGGTGCGGTTGAAAAACGTGGAAGGAGTAGTCGCCAGAAAAAAGGGTGGAAAGAGGGCTTTGGAAAAGCAAAGATTCTGGAAAATCCTAAAATTTTTTGCAACTCGGAAAAAAGAAAGTTTGAATTTCAAGGATGGTGGAATGTGTTGAAGATGGAATGATTTGAATCGGTTAAAAAATGTGGAAATTGTGGAAGTTAAAAAAATCCATTTTGAATGGGGAAAATGTCCCTGAAAACTGGGAATTCTCGGAAATCCGGGATTTTTTTTTTTTTAATTGTTGAAGAAGATCACATAATTTTGAACAGGCTGAATATTTTGAAGATGGAATGGTTTGAATCGGATAAAAAAATGTGGGAATTGTGGAACTTTGAAAAATGCCCCATCCATGGAAATTTGGGAATTTCGGCAAAGGCGGGTATTTTTTGGGAAAAAGTTAAAAGACTTGAATGTTTTAAATCACTTGAAATGGTTAGTGTTGGAATTTTTCACATCGGTCGAGAAGTGTTGAAGTAATAACATGTTGAGTTGAGAAGTGGTATTTCAGAATTCCAGGAATTTCGGGGAAAACCTGGAATTTTTCCCCGTTTAAAAAACAACTTGGTGTCTGGTATTCACATGAGGGGCTTTGAGCGATCAGAGAATGGCCAGAGGTTGGTCAACAGCTTCTCAGGTGAATACAGGGCGCCGTGTTTGCTACCGCGGGCACCAGGTCGCCCGTAAGGACCAGATGAGTCGCCCGCTGGCCTGTTCTAAAAATAGCTCAAATAGCAGCACTTACCAGTGAGCTGCCTCAATTTTTTAAATTGTATTTATTTACTAGCAAGCTGGACTCGCTTTGTTCGACATTTTTAATTCTAAGAGAGACAAAACTCAAAAAGAATTTGAAAATCCAAGAAAATATTTTAAAGACTTGGTCTTCACTTGTTTAAATAAATTCATTTTTTTTTTTACTTTGCTTCTTATAACTTTCAGAAAGACATTTTTAGAGAAAAAACACAACCTTAAAAATGATTTTACCTTTTTACCTTTTAAATTCCTTCCTCTTCTTTCCTGACAATTTAAATCAATGTTCAAGTAAATGTATTTTTTATAGTGTAAATAATAATACATTTTAATTTAATTCTTCATTTTAGCTTCTGTTTTTTCGACTAAGAATATTTGTGAAATATTTATTTAAACTTATTAAAATTCAAAAAAATTATTCTGGAAAATCTAGAAAATCTGTAGAATCAAATTTAAATCTTATTTCAAAGTCTTTTGAATTTCTTTTAAAATTTTTGTTCTGGAAAATCTAGAAGAAATAATGATTTGTCTTTGTTAGAAATATAGCTTGGTCCAATTTGTTATATATTCTAACAAAGTGCAGATTGGATTTTAACCTATTTAAAACATGTCATCAAAATTCTAAAATTAATATTAATCAGGAAAAATTACTAATGATGTTCCATAAATTATTTTTAAAATTTTTTCAAAAAGATTCGAATGAGCCAGTTTTTCTCTTCATTTTTTTCGGTTGAATTTTGAATTTTAAAGAGTCGAAATTGGAGATAAACTTTGTTTCAAGATTTAATTTTAATTTTTTCCCTGTTTTCTCCTCTTTTAAACCGTTCAATAAGTGTTTTTTTCATCATTTATTCTCTACATAACACCTTCCGTAAAAGGAAAAAAAAAATGTATGACGGAATGACGGACAGAAATACCCATTTTTTTAATATACATATATATAGATTTATTTATTACCGGTAAATTGAGCAAATTGGTTATTTCTGGCAATTTATTTAAGTGTGTATCAAACTGGTAGCCCTTCGCATTAATCAGTACCTAAGAAGTAGCTCTTGGTTTCAAAAAGCTTGGTGACCCCTGCTCTAAACTCTGCCCATGGTCTTCACTGACTGGAACTGTTAGATGCACAGGGTTTAGGCCCCGTTTACACTAAACCGGACTAAGTTACCCAGGGTAAATCACACCTAACCTTATCAATGTCCACACATAACCCCTCCTTTCGCCGGCCCAACGTGACCTAGTACGCATGCGAGGAAAATGCGCACGTCGTAGTCACCTCCGGTGTTGCTTTGTGTGCACGTAAAAAATGTGATAGAGAACATTTAACATGAATCTAGGCATCTAGATATCTGGATATCTATATATCTTCACCATCACTGTCCATTCCTTTTTGGTGAGTTTATATACTCTGGACCTAGACATCGAGTCCGCGGCCTACAAGGCGGACAATAACTTATACAGTCGGCTTTGCCAGTGTCAAGACTTGGACTGTGACTTGGTTTGTTTCTTCGATGCAAAGGAAAATTGGCACAAGCCGGACGTGATTGTGAGTACATCTTTATTTATTAAACACCATAACTAACAAAAGGGGAAACAAATGGCGCGCACAGTGGCGGAGAACAAACTAGACTAATGAAAAAACAAAAGACTAGCACAAAGGCTACAAACATGTAACAAATACTTGCACTGTGGCGCGGACAATAACTTATACAGTCGGCTTTGCCAGTGTCAAGACTTGGACTGTGACTTGGATTGTTTCTGCGATGCAAAGGAAAATTGGCACGAGCCAGACATGAATGTGAGTACATCTTTATTTATTAAACACTATAACTAACAGAAGGGGAAACAAATGGCGCGCACAATGGCGGAGAACAAACTAGACTAATGAAAAAACAAAAGACTAGCACAAAGGCTACAAACATGAAACAAATACTTGCACTGTGGCGCGGACAATAACTTATACAGTCGGCTTTGCCAGTGTCAAGACTTGGACTGTGACTTGGTTTGTTTCTTCGATGCAAAGGAAAATTGGCACAAGCCGGACGTGATTGTGAGTACATCTTTATTTATTAAACACCATAACTAACAAAAGGGGAAACAAATGGCGCGCACAGTGGCGGAGAACAAACTAGACTAATGAAAAAACAAAAGACTAGCACAAAGGCTACAAACATGTAACAAATACTTGCACTGTGGCGCGGACAATAACTTATACAGTCGGCTTTGCCAGTGTCAAGACTTGGACTGTGACTTGGATTGTTTCTGCGATGCAAAGGAAAATTGGCACGAGCCAGACATGAATGTGAGTACATCTTTATTTATTAAACACTATAACTAACAAAAGGGGAAACAAATGGCGCGCACAATGGCGGAGAACAAACTAGACTAATGAAAAAACAAAAGACTAGCACAAAGGCTACAAACATGAAACAAATACTTGCACTGTGGCGCGGACAATAACTTATACAGTCGGCTTTGCCAGTGTCAAGACTTGGACTGTGACTTGGTTTGTTTCTGCGATGCAAAGGAAAATTAGCACGAGCCAGACGTGAATGTGAGTACATCTTTATTTATTAAACACTATAACTAACAAAAGGGGAAACAAATGGCGCGCACAATGGCGGAGAACAAACTAGACTCATGAAAAAACAAAAGACTAGCACAAAGGCTACAAACATGAAACAAATACTTGCACTGTGGCGCGGACAATAACTTACAGTCGGCTTTGCCAGTGTCAAGACTTGGACTGTGACTTGGATTGTTTTTCGATGCAAAGGAAAATTGGCACGAGCCGGACGTGAATGTGAGTACATCTTTATTTATTAAACACCATAACTAACAAAAGGGGAAACAAATGGCGCGCACAATGGCGGAGAACAAACTAGACTCATGAAAAAACAAAAGACTAGCACAAAGGCTACAAACATGAAACAAATACTTGCACTGTGGCCAAACAATAACTTATGCAGTCGGCTTTGCCAGTGTCAAGACTTGGACTGTGACTTGGATTGTTTCTGCGATGCAAAGGAAAATTGGCACGAGCCGGACGTGAATGTGAGTACATCTTTATTTATTAAACACCATAACTAACAAAAGGGGAAACAAATGGCGCGCACAATGGCGGAGAACAAAACAGACTAATGAAAAAACAAAAGACCAGCACAAAGGCTACAAACATGAAACAAATACTTGCACTGTGGCGCGGACAATAACTTATACAGTCGGCTTTGCCAGTGTCAAGACTTGGACTGTGACTTGGTTTGTTTCTTCGATGCAAAGGAAAATTGGCACGAGCCGGACGTGAACGTGAGTACATCTTTATTTATTAAACACCATAACTAACAAAAGGGGAAACAAATGGCGCGCACAATGGCGGAGAACAAACTAGACTAATGAAAAAACAAAAGACTAGCACAAAGGCTACAAACATGAAACAAATACTTGCACTGTGGCGCGGACAATAACTTATACAGTCGGCTTTGCCAGTGTCAAGACTTGGACTGCGACTTGGTTTGTTTCTTCGATACAAAGGAAAATTGGCACGAGCCAGACGTGAATGTGAGTACATCTTTATTTATTAAACACCATAACTAACAAAAGGGGAAACAAATGGCGCGCACAATGGCGGAGAACAAACTAGACTAATGCAAAAACATAAGACTAGCACAAAGGCTACAAACATGAAACAAATACTTGCACTGTGGCGCGGACAATAACTTATACAGTCGGCTTTGCCAGTGTCAAGACTTGGACTGTGACTTGGATTGTTTCCTCGATGCAAAGGAAAATTGGCACGAGCCAGACGTGAATGTGAGTACATCTTTATTTATTAAACACTATAACTAACAAAAGGGGAAACAAATGGCGCGCACAATGGCGGAGAACAAACTAGACTAATGAAAAAACAAAAGACTAGCACAAAGGCTACAAGCATGAAACAAATACTTGCACTGTGGCGCGGACAATAACTTATACAGTCGGCTTTGCCAGTGTCAAGACTTGGACTGTGACTTGGTTTGTTTCTGCGATGCAAAGGAAAATTGGCACGAGCCGGACGTGAATGTGAGTACATCTTTATTTATTAAACACCATAACTAACAAAAGGGGAAACAAATGGCGCGCACAATGGCGGAGAACAAACTAGACTAATGAAAAAACATAAGACTAGCACAAAGGCTACAAACATGAAACAAATACTTGCACTGTGGCGCGGACAATAACTTATACAGTCGGCTTTGCCAGTGTCAAGACTTGGACTGTGACTTGGTTTGTTTCTTCGATGCAAAGGAAAATTGGCACGAGCCAGACGTGAATGTGAGTACATCTTTATTTATTAAACACTATAACTAACAAAAGGGGAAACAAATGGCGCGCACAATGGCGGAGAACAAACTAGACTAATGAAAAAAACAAAAGACTAGCACAAAGGCTACAAACATGAAACAAATACTTGCACTGTGGCGCGGACAATAACTTATGTAGTCGGCTTTGCCAGTGTCAAGACTTGGACTGTGACTTGGTTTGTTTCTGCGATGCAAAGGAAAATTGGCACGAGCCGGACGTGAATGTGAGTACATCTTTATTTATTAAACACCATAACTAACAAAAGGGGAAACAAATGGCGCGCACAATGGCGGAGAACAAACTAGACTACTGAAAAAACAAAAGACTAGCACAAAGGCTACAAACATGAAACAAATACTTGCACTGTGGCGCGGACAATAACTTATGTAGTCGGCTTTGCCAGTGTCAAGACTTGGACTGTGACTTGGTTTGTTTCTGCGATGCAAAGGAAAATTGGCACGAGCCAGACATGAATGTGAGTACATCTTTATTTATTAAACACTATAACAAACAAAAGGGGAAACAAATGGCGCGCACAATGGCGGAGAACAAACTAGACTCATGAAAAAACAAAAGACTAGCACAAAGGCTACAAACATGAAACAAATACTTGCACTGTGGCGCGGACAATAACTTATACAGTCGGCTTTGCCAGTGTCAAGACTTGGACTGTGACTTGGTTTGTTTCTTCGATGCAAAGGAAAATTGTTACGAGCCAGAATGTGAGTACATCTTTATTTATTAAACACTATAACAAAAGGGGAAACAAATGGCGCGCACAATGGTGGACAACAAACTAGACTACTGAAAAAACAAAAGACTAGCACAAAGGCTACAAACATGAAACAAATACTTACACTGTGGCATGAATAACAAAAACTTACGTGGCATGGACAGCATAGGAAACAGAGTAGCATGGCATGAAGGTTGATGAGGAGTATGGGAAGTTGCCAGGTTGACTACCTGGTAACTGGGGCTTAAATAATAGCTATGATAATTAACGACAGGGGCGTGAAAGCTAAGGTGAAAATCAATGAGTAGCTATGGTGATAAAACAAATAAGGAAGTGCAAACATAGGAACCGATTGTCCCAAAAACAAAAACATGACAAAAACGAAACATGATTTCATAGGCGTGACAGTCAGTCCAAATGCATTCGCCAGGTAATACGAACCACACTCTACCTTTTTTATCACATCCACAGAAGCCCGCATTCTTGCTGTCTCTTCTTCGACAAATGGACAAAGTTTTTCGCTAAGTAGCATCACAGCTTATCCGGCCGGGCATTGGAAAGTTCTCTTGCCGTCTGAGAAGTGTTGTATCCCAAATAGCTGCAATCGCTTTCTCTTAGGGTTAGGGTGATTTCACCAAGGGTTTGTACGTGTAGCCATGACTGGATGACTCGCCTTCATACTTCCGGTGGTTAGCTCCGAGCTTTATTACGAAGCTGTGTGGGCGAGGTCTTTCTGGCGAACTCACTTTGTAAACGATCAATGAGTCCATACAAAGCTAAGTGCCAGAGATTCCAGATTTACCCGTGTAAAAATCAGTCCGTTTAAGGGATCACCTTAAACGGCGGCTTAGTGTGGCTGAAACGGGGCTTAGGCAAAATGATTATTTGTTCAAAGGGTTAAACGACTTAGTCTAGAAATGTTGACAGGCCACAACTCTGGCATCTACCGGCGCAGTCTACCAAGAACACGCCACAGAATTTCTTAGCAGACGTGCCAGCTGTGGGTTTGGCCCTGTGTCAAAGAACTGGTGTGAACCTTTCTGACACACCTTGTACGCCATTCAAATGTGAAGTACCGGGGAAATTTACCTGACATAAAACACATCTTTACCGCAACGAAGCACGTCAGCAGCCCAGCTTCTCTTCTTAAAGGGTTTTCATGGTCAAATCTTCTCATTGTCAAAACTTTGATAGCATCCAGCTGCTGACAATTGCCACACCCTAGAATTGCTTGAGATGTTTTCAAGAGTTTAAGGGCCTTTCACTTGTCTCCATGCTCCTGGGGGGCTTCCCTGACCGTGTCGTTCCAGGCTTCAACGTCCTCCTCGCGTGTTTCCAGAAGCTTGGCGCAGGCCGTAAGATGGATTTTCACATGCGTCTGCCTGTTCATCAGCTTCCTCTGCTTGTTTTTGTTCAGTACTTTGGCACCCTCCCAAGGAGCTTTGGTCGTCTCGTCCTCCTGGGCTGCGTACGTTTTACGATCCTCAAAAAGGCCTTTGATGCTCCTGTCGCCCCGAGATGCCGCGTTTGTTACATCCACCTCGCTTGTCACCACCGTCTCGTCCTCCTCGGGGATTCCAGGAAGATAACCCTTCATGTTGGTCTGCCTGTTTCTGCGTTTCCTTTGCTTCTTTTCGATTGGCATGTCGGCTTTCGGTCTGCTTCGCTGATAGTTGAGTGGTCGACTTGTCGGTTCAGTATCAGTGCAAACGGCTGTTCGTCTGTATTTCCTGTGATTGACCGGTTTAGGATGTCATCAACCTTTCTCTCAAAATGATGTGGGATAGGCTCCAGCCCCCAGCAACCATTGGGAAAAAACAGAAAGTCGGACGGACTTCAGTTTGTTGAGGAAGGACAGTAAGTTCACCTATCGATGCGTGAGGACTTGCCAAGTCTAAAAGACATCTTCTTAGCAAAATAACCATTGTGACAAATATAAAGGCTTCAAAGCCAACAAGGAGTCTATGTCATTCTTCTTTGCTTCCACTACTCCTATGAAATATTTTATTACTAATTTCCAGAAAATCAGAATCAGAAAAACTTTATTAATCCCCGTAGGGAAAATTAAAAGGTTCAGCACGAACCCCCGGTATAGCTCGGTTGGTAGAGTGGCCGTGCCGGCAACTTGAGGGTTGCAGGTTCGGTTCCCACTTGTGCCATCCTAGTTACTGCCGTTGTGTCCTCGGGCAAGACACTTTACCCACCTGCTCCCAGTGCCACCCACGCTGGTTTAAATGTAACTTAGATATTGGGTGTCACTATGTAAAGCGCTTTGAGTCACTTGAGAAAAGCGCTATATAAATATAATTCACTACACCCATTCAAGATCAGACAAACAATACAATGAGACAGAACAGGATCACTGACAAGTCTGCCAACCATTTCTAGCGATAACGTTAAAAGTTGTGGAAATAACGAGTTCACTCACACAGCATTGATATTTTTTGGGGGATGACAGTGTGTTTCGATAGTTGAGTGTTTTTCAACCACTACTAGTGTGCCGTGATATACGGTCTGTGTGCCGTGGGGGATTATGAAGTTTCACTTATGCGGGAAATATCGCTCAAAGGAAGACATGAAACTGCTACAGGAAAACACCAACAAAACAGGAAAAACCACCAAAATAGGAGCTCAACACAAGGACTAAAACACTACACACTGACTGAAATAGTCTTGATTGCGAAAACAAAGTAGATGCGGGAAATATCAAGACATGAAACTGCTACAGGAAAACACCAACAAAACAGGAAAAGCCACCAAAATAGGAGCTCAACACAAGGACTAAAACAATACACACTGACTGAAATAGTCTTGATTGCTAAAACAAAGTAGATGCGGTAAATATCACTTAAAGGAAGACATGAAACTGCTACGGGAAAACACCAACAAAACAGGAAAAGCCACCAAAATAGGAGCTCAACACAAGACCTAAAACACTACACACTGACTGAAATAGTCTTGATTGCTAAAACAAAGTAGATGTGGGAAATATCGCTCAAAATAAGACATGAAACTGCTACAGGAAAACACCAACAAAACAGGAAAAACCACCAAAATAGGAGCTCAACACAAGGACTAAAACACTACACACTGACTGAAATAGTCTTGATTGCTAAAACAAAGTAGATGTGGGATATATCGCTCAAAATAAGACATGAAACTGCTACAGGAAAACACCAACAAAACAGCAAAAGCCACCAAAATAGGAGCTCAACACAAGGACTAAAACACTACACACTGACTGAAATAGTCTTGATTGCTAAAACAAAGTAGATGCGGGAAATATCGCTCAAAGGAAGACATGAAACTGCTACAGGAAAACACCAACAAAAGAGGAAAAGCCACCAAAATAGGAGCTCAACACAAGGACTAAAACACTACACACTGACTGAAATAGTCTTGATTGCTAAAACAAAGTAGATGCGGGAAATATCACCCAAAGGAAGACATGAAACTGCTACAGGAAAACACCAACAAAACAGGAAAAGCCACCAAAATAGGAGCTCAACACAAGGACCAAAACACTACACACTGACTGAAATAGTCTTTATTGCTAAAACAAAGTAGATGCGGGAAATATCGCTCAAAGGAAGACATGAAACTGCTACAGGAAAACACCAACAAAAGAGGAAAAGCCACCAAAATAGGAGCTCAACACAAGGACTAAAACACTACACACTGACTGAAATAGTCTTGATTGCTAAAACAAAGTAGATGCGGGAAATATCGCTCAAAGGAAGACATGAAACTGCTACAGGAAAACACCAACAAAACAGTAAAAGCCACCAAAATAGGAGCTCAACACAAGGACTAAAACACTACACACTGACTGAAATAGTCTTGATTGCTAAAACAAAGTAGATGCGGGAAATATCGCTCAAAGGAAGACATGAAACTGCTACAGGAAAACACCAACACAACAGGAAAAGCCACCAAAATAGGAGCTCAACACCAAAACTAAAACACTACACACTGACTGAAATAGTCTTGATTGCTAAAACAAAGTAGATGCGGGAAATATCGCTCAAAGGAAGACATGAAACTGCTACAGGAAAACACCAACAAAACAGGAAAAGCCACCAAAATAGGAGCTCAACACAAGGACTAAAACACTACACACTGACTGAAATAGTCTTGATTGCTAAAACAAAATAGATGCGGGAAATATCGCTCAAAGGAAGACATGAAACTGCTACAGGAAAACACCAACAAAACAGGAAAAGCCACCAAAATAGGAGCTCAACACAAGGAATAAAACACTACACACTGACTGAAATAGTCTTGATTGCTAAAACAAAGTAGATGCGGGAAATATCGCTTAAAGTAAGACATGAAACTGCTACAGGAAAACACCAACAAAACAGGAAAAGCCACCAAAATAGGAGCTCAACACAAAGACTAAAACACTACACACTGACTGAAATAGTCTTGATTGCTAAAACAAAGTAGATGCGGGAAATATCACTTAAAGGAAGACATGAAACTGCTACAGGAAAACACCAACAAAACAGGAAAAGCCACCAAAATAGGAGCTCAACACAAGGACTAAAACACTACACACTGACTGAAATAGTCTTGATTGCTAAAACAAAGTAGATGCGGGAAATATTGCTCAAAGGAAGACATGAAACTGCTACAGGAAAACACCAACAAAACAGGAAAAGCCACCAAAATAGGATCTCAACACAAGGACTAAAACACTACACACTGACTGAAATAGTCTTGATTGCTAAAAAAAAGTAGATGCGGGAAATATTGCTCAAAGGAAGACATGAAACTGCTACAGGAAAACACCAACACAACAGGAAAAGCCACCAAAATGGGAGCTCAACACCAAAACTAAAACACTACACACTGACTGAAATAGTCTTGATTGCTGAAACAAAGTAGATGCGGGAAATATCGCTCAAAGGAAGACATGAAACTGCTACAGGAAAACACCAACACAACAGGAGAAGCCACCAAAATAGGAGCTCAACACCAAAACTAAAACACTACACACTGACTGAAATAGTCTTGATTGCTGAAACAAAGTAGATGCGGGAAATATCGCTCAAAGGAAGACATGAAACTGCTACAGGAAAACACCAACACAACAGGAAAAGCCACCAAAATAGGAGCTCAACACCAAAACTAAAACACTACACACTGGCTGAAATAGTCTTGATTGCTGAAACAAAGTAGATGCGGGAAATATCGCTCAAAGGAAGACATGAAACTGCTACAGGAAAACACCAACACAACAGGAAAAGCCACCAAAATAGGAGCTCAACACCAAAACTAAAACACTACACACTGACTGAAATAGTCTTGATTGCTAAAACAAAGTAGATGCGGGAAATATCGCTCAAAGGAAGACATGAAACTGCTACAGGAAAACACCAACAAAAGAGGAAAAGCCACCAAAATAGGAGCTCAACACAAGGACTAAAACACTACACACTGACTGAAATAGTCTTGATTGCTAAAACAAATTAGATGCGGGAAATATCGCCCAAAGGAAGACATGAAACTGCTACAGGAAAACACCAACAAAACAGGAAAAGCCACCAAAATAGGAGCTCAACACAAGGACCAAAACACTACACACTGACTGAAATAGTCTTGATTGCTAAAACAAAGTAGATGCGGGAAATATCGCTCAAAGGAAGACATGAAACTGCTACAGGAAAACACCAACAAAACAGGAAAAGACACCAAAATAGGAGCTCAACACAAGGACTAAAACACTACACACTGACTGAAATAGTCTTGATTGCTAAAACAAAGTAGATGCGGGAAATATCACTCAAAGGAAGACATGAAACTGCTACAGGAAAACACCAACAAAACAGGAAAAGCCACCAAAATAGGAGCTCAACACCAAAACTAAAACACTACACACTGACTGAAATAGTCTTGATTGCTAAAACAAAGTAGATGTGGGAAATATCGCTCAAAATAAGACATGAAACTGCTACAGGAAAACACCAACAAAAGAGGAAAAGCCACCAAAATAGGATCTCAACACAAGGACTAAAAGACTACACACTGACTGAAATAGTCTTGATTGCTAAAACAAAGTAGATGTGGGAAATATCACTCAAAGGAAGACATGAAACTGCTACAGGAAAACACCAACACAACAGGAAAAGCCACCAAAATGGGAGCTCAACACCAAAACTAAAACACTACACACTGACTGAAATAGTCTTGATTGCTGAAACAAAGTAGATGCGGGAAATATCGCTCAAAGGAAGACATGAAACTGCTACAGGAAAACACCAACACAACAGGAAAAGCCACCAAAATAGGAGCTCAACACCAAAACTAAAACACTACACACTGACTGAAATAGTCTTGATTGCTAAAACAAAGTAGATGCGGGAAATATCGCTCAAAGGAAGACATGAAACTGCTACAGGAAAACACCAACAAAACAGGAAAAGACACCAAAATAGGAGCTCAACACAAGGACTAAAACACTACACACTGACTGAAATAGTCTTGATTGCTAAAACAAAGTAGATGCGGGAAATATCACTCAAAGGAAGACATGAAACTGCTACAGGAAAACACCAACAAAACAGGAAAAGCCACCAAAATAGGAGCTCAACACCAAAACTAAAACACTACACACTGACTGAAATAGTCTTGATTGCTAAAACAAAGTAGATGTGGGAAATATCGCTCAAAATAAGACATGAAACTGCTACAGGAAAACACCAACAAAAGAGGAAAAGCCACCAAAATAGGATCTCAACACAAGGACTAAAAGACTACACACTGACTGAAATAGTCTTGATTGCTAAAACAAAGTAGATGTGGGAAATATCGCTCAAAGGAAGACATGAAACTGCTACAGGAAAACACCAACAAAACAGTAAAAGCCACCAAAATAGGAGCTCAACCCAAGGACTAAAACACTACACACTGACTGAAATAGTCTTGATTGCTAAAACAAAGTAGATGCGGGAAATATCGCTCAAAGGAAGACATGAAACTGCTGCAGGAAAACACCAACAAAAGAGGAAAAGCCACCAAAATAGGAGCTCAACACAAGAACTAAAACACTACACACTGTCAGGCTTTTCCCTGATAGTTTGGTTTTGTTTTAGTTTTTCCTCTGTGTAGGTCTTTGTTTCCTGTCAGCGCTTTTAATTTGGTCATTTTCTGCTTTTCTCCCTGGCATCTGGCCACACCTGGTGTCAATCAGCCCGAAACCTATTTAAACCTGCTTTGCCCCAAGTCAGGGTTGGATTATTGTCACCACTACCTGTCAATGTCATTAATGCTTGTCGTAGAACCTGTAGCTGTTTGCAGCCTGCTGTCTTTTTGTTTGCTAGTTCCTGTTTGCTGGATCCTGTTTCTTGTTTTCCAGTTTGGATGTTCCTAGTTCCTGGTTTGTGTTTTTTTCATTTTTAAAGATTAAATTATGTTTTCTTATTCAATGCCTGCCACTGTCTTTGCATCTTGGGGTTCAATGTGACACACACAGGAAAACAGCCAAAACTAAAAATAACGACAACAATGACAACACACCTACTTTGAGACAAGAGCTATAGTGATGCATGTTTGTTTATGCTTTAAAGTAATACCCAACAATTGCGACAACTTTTAAATGTCAATTGACTTTTGGATTTTTTAATGATTTCTGCTTGGTGGTGTGTCTCCGGATTTTTTCAATGACAAAAATGTGCCTGGGCTCAAAAAAGGTTGAAAAACACTGCTATAGTTCATGTTAGTTATTCAATTTGTTTTCGTTAAGTTTTATTTATTCATGTTTCACTTGCCATTTCACTAAATTATCTCTTGTAAACAGAGTGGGGCAAAAAAGTATTTAGTCAGCCACCGATTGTGCAAGTTCTCCCACTTAAAATGATGACAGAGACATGAAAAAAAAACCTCTCTGTAGGTCTGACTTACACCTGGATTTCATACGCTGACCTCCTTCAGCAAAAATCAACAGGAAGTTGGCAAAACCCCTTCAAAACAAAAGTTTCCTAAAAAAATGTCATCTTTGACTTGAGCTGTAATTTGACCCCCTTAAAATGCTTCAAACTGGACACACACATCAGAACTGGTGAAAATTGCGATCTAATAAAAAACCCAAACCCAAAACTCAAAATTGCGCTCTAGCGCCCCCTAAGAATAAAACTAAACTGCTCCTAGGAAGAAAACACAGACAAAACTGCTTGTAGAGACATGAAACAAAAAACAAAAAACCTCTATGTAGGTCTCACTTAGACCTACATTTCATTCATTTACATCCATCAGCAAAAATCAACAGGAAGTTGGCAAAAACCCCTTCAAAACAAAAGTTTCCAAAAAAAATGTCATCTTTGACTTGAGCTGTAATTTGACCCCCTTAAAATGCTTCAAACTGGACACACACATCAGAACCGGTGAAAATTGCGATCTAATAAAAAAACAAACCCAAAACTCAAAATTGCGCTCTAGCGCCCCCTAGGAATAAAACTAAACTGCTCCTAGGAAGAAAACACAGACAAAACTGCTTGTAGAGACATGAAACAAAAACCTCTATGTAGGTCTCACTTAGACCTACATTTCATTCATTTACATCCTTCGGCAAAAACCAACAGGAAGTTGGCAATCACCCCTTCAAAACAAAAGTTTTGTAAAACCCTTCACCTTTTTTCAAACATTATCTCCTCTGAGCGCGTTTGTTGTGTCGGCTTCAAACTCGCACAGGAGAGAGATTGAACCCTTCTGATTAAAAGTTGCGCAAAAAGTTTTTCTAACTGCTCCGGTTTTAATCCTACGAGCCTTCAAAGAACTGCTGTGCTGATCCTGTTGCCGTCTCAAGATGGCCGCTTAACAGCAGGAAGCACCAGCGTGACCACACGATGCAGAGAAGGTAGGTAATGTGCGGGTAAAGATATGTTGATTGGGTGAAAGAAGGAGGCACCAGTTTGACACCAGGATACAGAGAAGGTAGGTAATGTGCAGGTAAAGATATGTTGACTGGGTGATGGCAGGAAGCACCAGCATGTATGGGTGACAGAAAGAAGCACCAGTGTGACCCCAGGATGCAGGGAAGGTAGGTAAAGTGCAGGTAAAGATATGTTGAATGGGTAAAGGCAGGGAACACCAGCAAAAGTCGGTCCCGTCCATCGCTGCTTGCAGCTTTAATTATTATTATTATTATTACTATTTTTTTTTACACTGTGGCACTTTGAGGTTGTTTGCTCAACGTAAAGTGCTTTTTTTAACAAATAAAATCTATTATTATTATTATAATACCCGGATTCTTTACTAAAAATATGATGGATAGTACTGAAAAAGTTATTCACGTAGAAAGGCTACATTCCTAGTTTCTTGCTGCAAAGTAGAGGGAATGAAGTCAAGATGTGCCATTCTGTCTGTGTGTAAAAAAAAAAAAAAGAATCCATGGAAACCAGCAACAACCTTTTCACACATTTTACAAGACTGCACTTTCTAAAGGAAAACACGCTGATGATGTCGTTGCCCGTGTGTGTGTGTGCCGTCGACACATCATTCATGTTTTCTCTGCTTGCAGGCCTAAGTCTTTGTATTGCGTATAAAAGCCTCCGCTAAATGACATCTGCGGCTTTATTGCCGCCTGGGCTGCTGGGCGTCAACATAAGTGGTTGGAACGCCGCGAGAGGACAACAGAAGAGGGAGAAATGTTCGTCACGGTCCTGTTTGGAGGTTAGAAACATTCACACTGGGCTTCATTTTACACAGATTAGTTTTGAGTGTAACATCGCTTTAAGTGTGATCCTTGTAATAATCCCTTTTTTTTTAACAGAGAGTAGGATGGAGCTGTTTAATATCAACTGCCAACTAATTCACTTTGTCCACAATTTGAAAGAGCGTTGCGGTGTGGATATGAAAGGTAATCAACGACACTCTCATGTGACATCGTTTGTTTGCCATATTTCCCTGGAAAAATTTTAAAAAGCAGTGAACTTGGCACATTGTGAAAATGGTAAATAAAAACAGAATACAATGATTTGCAAATCCTGTTCAAGCTATATTCACGTGAATAGACTGAAAAGAGAAGATACTTTCACGTTCAAACTGGAAAACATTTAACGACCTGGTGGCATCGTGATGCAGGTTTCGTTCTCCCAGGGATGCAGACGGGCTTTGGACGCAGCGTGCAGGTAGGAAAAATGATTTATTAAGAAGTAAATCAGACGTTGACAAAAACTAAAAGAGCTAGCATGGGAGCTAAAAAAAAAAAAAAGGAGTTTAGCATGAAAGCTAGCAAAAACAAAAGGACCTAGAGTGGAAGCTAGCGGGTAGCTAGCGAGCAGGTTAAACAGAAGTCGTTACGTGTTGTACAGAGACAAATTAGACTTTGAGAAAAACTAAAAGAGCTAGCATGGGAGCTAAAAAAAAAAGGAGTTTAGCATGGAAGCTAGCAAAAACAAAAGGACCTTGAGTGGAAGCTAGCGGGTAGCTAGCGAGCAGGAAAAACAGAAGTCGTTACGTGTTGTACAAAGACAAATTAGACTTTGAGAAAAACTAAAAGCTAGCATGGGAGCTAAAAAAAAAAAAGGAGTTTAGCATGGAAGATAGCAAAAACAAAAGGACCTAGAGTGGAAGCTAGTGGGTAGCTAGCGAGCAGGAAAAACAGAAGTCGTTACGTGTTGTACATAGACAAATTAGACTTTGACAAAAACTAAAAGAGCTAGCATGGGAGCTAAAAAAAAAAAAAGGAGTTTAGCATGGAAGCTAGCAAAAACAAAAGGACCTAGAGTGGAAGCTAGCGGGTAGCTAGCGAGCAGGAAAAACAGAAGTCGTTACGTGTTGTACAGAGACAAATTAGACTTCGACAAAACCTAAAAGAGCTAGCATGGGAGCTAAAAAAAAAAAAAAAGGAGTTTAGCATGGAAGCTAGCAAAAACAAAAGGACCTAGCGTGGAAGCTAGCGGGTAGCTAGCAAGCAGGAAAAACAGAAGTCGTTATATGTTGTACAAAGACGAATTAGGAAGCAAAAGACTGACGGGAGAAGGCGGGCTAAATAATGACAGTAATCACAAAACAGGTGCACGTCAGGAGCAAATAATGAGTAACTATTGTGACGAAACTAATGCACATGTTGCACAAACAATAACAAAAGGAGTCCAAAACTAACAAAAAACAAAAACAGACTCGAAAATCTAAATCATAATATGATCGGGGCAGCGGATCATAACAGAAAACGTTGTTATTTTTTGCAAATGTTAGCTCATTTGGAATTTGGTGCCTGCAACATGTTTCGAAAAAGCTGGCACAAGTGGCAAAAAAGATTGAGAAAGTTGAGGAGTGCTCATCAAACACTTATTGGGAGCATGTCACAGGTCAACAGGTGGGTGCCATGATTGAGTATAAAAGCAGCTTCCATGAAATGCTTAGTCATTCACAAAACAACAACGGGGCGAGGGTCACCACTTTGTCAATAAATGCGTCAGCAAATTGTCCCAACAGTTTAAGAACAACATTTCTCACGGAGCTATTGCAAGGAATTCAGGGATTTTACCATCTACAGTCTGTAATATCATCAAAAGGTTCAGAGAATCCGGAAAAATCATGGCGCCATGTGCCATGATATTGGTCGCTAAAACTCTACTATGCAATGCCAAAGCCATTTGATCAACAACACCCAGAAACGGTGCCGGCTTTGCTGGGCTCGAGCTCATCTAAGATGGATTGATGCAGTGTGGAAAAGTGTTCTGTGGTCTGATGAGTCCACGTTTCAAATTGTTTTTGGAAACTGCACGTGGTGTCCTCCGGAACAAAGAGGAAACGAACCATCCGGATTGTTATAGGTGCAAAGTTTAAAAGCCAGCATCTGTGATGGTATGGGGGTGTAAGAGTGCCCAAGGCATGGGTAACATGGCAACATATATTGCCTTGCAAGCAACGTTATCATGGACGCCCCTGCTTATTTCAGCAAGACAATGCCAAACTTATATTCAATTGAATAGACTGCAAAGACAAAACAGTTTAATGTTCCAACTGAGAAACTTCTTTTTTTTTTTTGCAAATAATCATGAACTACAATTGGCTTGGCATTGTTTTGCTGAAATAAGCAGGGGCGTTCATGATAAGGTTGCTTGGGTGGCAACATATGTTGCTCCAAAACCTGTATGTACCTTTCAGCATTAATGGTGCCTTCACAGATGTGTAAGTTACCCATGCCTTGGGCACCAATACACCACCATACCATCACAGATGCTGGCTTTTGAACTTTGCGCCTATAACAATCCGAATGGTTATTTTTTTCTTTGGTCCGGAGGACACAACGTTCACAGTCCCGAAAAACTATTTGAAATGTGGACCGGTCAGACCACAGAACACTTTTCCACTTTGCATCAGTCCATCTTAGATGAACTCGGGCCCAGCGAAGCCGCCGGCGTTTCCGGGTGTTGTTGATAAATGGCTTTCGCTTTGCATAGTAGAGTTTTAACTTGCACTTACAGATGTAGCGACCAACTGTAGTTACTGACAGTGGTTTTCTGGAGTGTTCCTGAGCCCATGTGGTGATATCCTTTACACACTGTCACTTTTTGATGCAGTACCGCCTGAGGGGTCCAAGGTCTGTAATATCATGGCTTACGTGCAGTGATTTCTCCAGATTCTCTGAACCTTTTAATGATATTACGGACCGTGGATGGGGAAATCCCTAAATTCCTTGCAGTAGCTCCTTGAGAAATGTTGTTCTTAAACTGTTGGACATTTTTTTCACGCATTTGTTGACAAAGTGGTGACCCTCGCCCCATCATTGTTTGTGAAAGACTGAGCATTTCACGGAAGCTGCTTTTATACCCAATCATGGCACCCACCTGTTCCCAATCAGCCTGTTCACCAAATAAGTGTTTGATGAGCATTCCTCAACTTTCTCAGTCTCTTTTGCCACTCGTGCCAGCTTTTTTTAAAAACATGTTGCATCAAATTCCAAATGAGTTAATATTTGCAAAAAATAACAAAGTATACCAGTTTGAACGTTAAATATGTTGTCTTTGTAGTCTATCCAATTGAATATAAGTTGAAAAGGATTTGCAAATCATTGTATTCTGTTTTTATTTACCATTTACACAACGTGACCACTTCACTGGTTTTGGGTTTTGTAAAACGAGGACAGCCTCTGCAGGGGCAACATAACAGGGAAAGCACTATAAAACTTTCTTTTACAGGCAGAATGTGTATTTTGTTAGTTAATGAAAGAAATGGCAACAACAATACAGTCTGTAGCCAAAATAATCCACATAAACAGAACACATCGTGTTATTGAATGCACGGTTTTAACAACTTTAATGGCAGAATTAGACTAACATGATGTTTTGTATGCTACAGATTGTGTGGACCTGATGAACCGCAGCGGGGCGGTAGTCAACCTGGAAAGCAAACCGCTCAGTATGGAGCTGGCAAGCAGCCTGCTGGCAGAGAGACAACACTATGTCCTGGTGCAAGTTTGTCGTGAGTCCTCCTCATGGTCCATTCTTAAGTACAAACCCCGTTTCCATATGAGTTGGGGAATTGTGTTAAATGTAAATATAAACAGAATACAATGATCTGCAAATCCTTTTCAACCCATATTCAGTTGAATATGCTACAAAGATAACATATTTGATGTTCAAACTCATAAACATATATATTTTTTTGCAAATAATAATTAACCTAGAATTTCATGGCTGCAACATGTGTCAAAGTAGTTGGGAAAGGGCATGTTCACCACTGTGTTACATCACCTTTTCTGTTAACAACACTCAATAAAAGTTTGGGAACTGAGGAAACTAATTGTTGAAGCTTTGAAAGTGGAATTCTTTACCATTCTTGTTTTGTGTAGAGCTTCAGTCGTTCAACAGTCCGGGGTCTCCGCTGTCGTGTTTTACGCTTCATAATGCGCCACACATTTTCCATGGGAGACAGGTCTGGACTGCAGGCGGGCCAGGAAAGTACCCGCACTCTTTTTTTACATAGCCTCGCTGTTGTAACACGTGCTGAATGTGGCTTGGCATTGTCTTGCTGAAATAAGCAGGGGCGTCCATGAAAAAGACGGCAGCATATGTTGTTCCAAAACCTGTATGTACCTTTCAGCAATAATGGTGCCTTCACAGATGTGTAAGTTACCCATGCCTTGGGCACTAATGTACCCCCATACCATCACAGATGCTGGTTTTGAACTTTGCGTCGATAACAGTCTGGATGGTTCGCTTCCCCTTTGGTCCGGATGACACAATGTCGAATATTTCCCCAAAAAATTTGAAATGTGGACTCGTCAGACCACAGAACACTTTTCCACTTTGCATCAGTCCATCTTAGATGATCTCTGGCCCAGAGAAGCCGGCGGCGTTTCTGGATGTTGTTGATAAATGGCTTCCGCTTTGCACAATAGAGCTTTAACTTGCACTTACAGATGTAGCGACAAACTGTATGTAGTGACAAGGGTTTTCGGAAGTGTTCCTGAGCCCATGTGGTGATATCCTTTCAAGATTGATGTCGGTTTTTGATACAGTGCCGTCTGAGGGATCGAAGGTCACGGTCATTCAATGTTGGTTTCCGGCCATGCCGCTTAAGTGGAGTGATTTCTCCGTAGTCTTTGAACCTTTTGATGATATTATGGACCGTAGATGTTGAAATCCCTAAATTTCTTGCAAATGCACTTTGAGAAAAGTTGTTCTTAAACTGTTTGACTATTTGCTCACGCAGTTGTGGACAAAGGGGTGTACCTCGCCCCATCCTTTCTTGTGAAAGACCGAGCATTTTTTGGGAAGCTGTTTTTATACCCAATCATGGCACCCACCTGTTCCCAATTAGCCTGCACACCTGTGGGATGTTCCAAATAAGTGTTTGATGAGCATTCCTCAACTTTATCAGTATTTATTGCCACCTTTCCCAACTTCTTTGTCACGTGTTGCTGGCATCAAATTCTAAAGTTAATGATTATTTGCACCCAAAAAAAATGTTTATAAGTTTGAACATCAAATATGTTGTCTTTGTAGCATATTCAACTGAATATGGGTTGAAAATGATTTGCAAATCCTTGTATTCTGTTTATATTTACATCTAACACAATTTCCCAACTCATATGGAAACGGGGTTTGTATTATGTCCTCGTGCAAGTTTGTCCAGAGTCGTCACGGTCCACTCTTCACTACTATGTCCTCCTGGACGGACTAGTAAATTCATGGCACAACAACTTCAAAATCAGAACTTCGGATTGTTTTCTTTGTTTAACTTCGGCCAAAAATAGAAGTAGTTCCTTCTAAAAATGTACACTTTACAGATAAATCCTCTTGGCAAAACAGTAAAAATTGGTGCAGTTTCAAAACCACCATGAAGAACACCATCAACTTGGACTTTGTCTCAGTGTATTTGCAAAGCCAATGAACTCTAAGCACCTTCTGTTTAGCGGTCTCATGTCGGCAGTTCACTATTAGAGACCTGTTTGGAAAAGCAACCGAGTGTTTCCTCAGACCCCAGAACACTTTTCCACTTTGCATCAGTCCTTCTTAGAAGAGCGGCGTTTCTGGGTGTTGTTGATAGATGGCTTTCGCTTTGCACAGTAGAGTTTTAACTTGCACTTACAAATGTAGCGACCAACTCTAATTACTGACGGTGGTTTTCTGAAGTGTTCCTGAGCCCATGTGGTGATATCCTTTACACACTGATGTCACTTTTTGATGCAGTACTGCCTGAGGGATCCAAGATCCGTAATATCATGGCTTACGTGTTGTGATTCCTCCAGATTCTCTAAACCTTTTGATTATATTACGGACCGCAGATGGTGAAATCGCTAAATTCCTTGCAATAGCTTGTTGTTCTTAAACTATCGGACAATTTGCTCACGCATTTGTAGACAAAGTAGTGACCCTCGCCCCATCCTTGTTTGGGAATAAGTGAGCATTTCATAGAAGCTGCTTTTATACCCAAACATGGCACCCACCTGTTCCCAATTAGCCTGTTCACCACGACAAATCCACAGTTTCCAAAAATAATTCGAAATGTGGACTCGTCAGACCACAGAACACTTTGCATCAGTCCATCTTAGATGAGCTCGGGCCCAGCGAAGCCGGCGCCGTTTCTGGGTGTTGTTGATAAATGGCTTCGGCTTTGCATAGTAGAGTTTTAGCGACCGATATCATTGCTTACGTGCAGTGATTTCTCCGGATTCTCTGAACCTTTCGATGATATTACAGACCGTAGATGGTGAAATCCCTAAATTCCTTGCAATAGCTCGGCGAGAAATGTTGTTCTTAAACTGTTGGACAATTTTCTAACGCATTTGTTGACGAAGTGGTGACCCTCGCCCCATCCTTGTTTGTGAATGACTGAGCATTTCATGGCACCCACCTGTTCCCAATGAGCCTGTTCACCACGACGTCCACAGGTTCAAGAAAATAATTCGAAATGTGGACTCGTCAGACCACAAAACATTTTTACACTTTGCATCAGTCCATTTTAGATGAGCTCGGGCCCAGCGAAGCCGGCGCCGTTTCTGGGTGTTGTTGATAAATGGCTTTGGCTTTGCATAGTAGAGTTTTAGCGACTGATATCATCGCTTACGTGCAGTGATTTCTCCGGATTCTCTGAACCTTTCGATGATATTACAGACCGCAGATGGCAAAATCCCTAAATTACTTGCAATAGCTCGGCGAGAAATGTTGTTCTTAAACTGTTGGACAATTTGCTCACGCATTTGTTGACGAAGTGGTGACCCTCGCCCCATCATAATTTGTGAATGACTGAGCATTTCATGACACTCACCTGTTCCCAATGAGCCTGTTCACCACGACGTCCACAGTTTCAAGAAAATAATTCGAAATGTGGACTCGTCAGACCACAAAACATTTTTACACTTTGCATCAGTCCATCTTAAATGAGCTCGGGCCCAGCGAAGCCGGCGCCGTTTCTGGGTGTTGTTGATAAATGGCTTCGGCTTTGCTTACGTCCAGTGATTTCTCCGGATTCTCTGAACCTTTCGATGATATTACAGACCGTAGATGGTGAAATCCCTAAATTCCTTGCAATAGCTCGGCGAGAAATGTTGTTCTTAAACTGTTGGACAATATGCTCACGCATTTGTTGACAAAGTGGTGACCCTCGCCCCATCCTTGTTTGTGAATAAGTGAGCATTTCACAAAAGCTGCTTTTATACCCAATCATGGCACCCACCTGTTCCCAATGAGCCTGTTCACCACGACGTCCACAGTTTCAAGAAAATAATTCGAAATGTGGACTCGTCAGACCACAAAACATTTTTACACTTTGCATCAGTCCATTTTAGATGAGCTCGGGCCCAGCGAAGCCGGCGCCGTTTCTGGGTGTTGTTGATATATGGCTTCGGCTTTGCTTACGTGCAGTGATTTCTCCGGATTCTCTGAACCTTTCGATGATATTACAGACCGTAGATGGTGAAATCCCTAAATTCCTTGCAATAGCTCGATGTTTAATGTTGTTCTTAAACTGTTGGACAATTTGCTCACGCATTTGTTGACGAAGTGGTGACCCTCGCCCCATCATAGTTTGTGAATGACTGAGCATTTCATGGCACCCACCTGTTCCCAATGAGCCTGTTCACCACGACGTCCACAGTTTCCAAAAATAATTCGAAATGTGGACTCGTCAGACCACAAAACATTTTTACACTTTGCATCAGTCCATCTTAGATGAGCTCGAGCCCAGCGAAGCCGGCGCCGTTTCTGGGTGTTGTTGATAAATGGCTTTGGCTTTGCATAGTAGAGTTTTAGCGACTGATATCATTGCTTACGTGCAGTGATTTCTCCGGATTCTCTGAACCTTTCGATGATATTACAGACCGTAGATGGTGAAATCGTTAAATTCCTTGGAATAGCTCGGCGAGAAATGTTGTTCTTAAACTGTTGGACAATATGCTCACGCATTTGTTGACCAAGTGGTGACCCTCGCCCCTTCACAATTTGTGAATGACTGAGTATTTCTTGACACTCACCTGTTCCCAATGAGCCTGTTCACCACAACGTCCACAGTTTCAAGAAAATAATTCGAAATGTGGACTCGTCAGACCACAGAACACTTTGCATCAGTCCATCTTAGATGAGCTCGAGCCCAGCAAAGTTCTGGGTGTTGTTGATAAATGGCTTCGGCTTTGCTTACGTGCAGTGATTTCTCCGGATTCTCTGAACCTTTCGATGATATTACAGACCGTAGATGGTGAAATCCCTAAATTCCTTGCAATAGCTCGATATTTAATGTTGTTCTTAAACTGTTGGACAATTTGCTCAAGCATTTGTTGACGAAGTGGTGACCCTCGCCCCATCCTTGTTTGTGAATGACTGAGCATTTCACGGAAGCTGCTTTTATACCCAACCTGTTCCCAATTAGCCTGTTGACCAAATAAGCGTTTGATCAGCATTCCTCAACTTTCTCAGTCTTTTTTGCCACCTGTGCCAGCTTTTTTGAGACACGTTGCAGGCATCAAATTCCAAATGAGCTAACATTCGCAAAAAATAACAAAGTTTACCAGTTTGAACGTTCAATATGTTGTCTTTGTAGTTTATTCAATTGAATATAGGTTAAAAAAGGATTGTATTCTGTTTTTATTGACCATTTTCACAATGTGACCACTTCACTGGTTTTAGGTTTTCTATTTGAAGTTTTTTTTAAAGATTTAATGCCACAAAAATGAATGTAAACTTACTTTTTACTCAGGAAATGATGACGACGGAAGTCTGAAGTACGTGTCGCTGCTACAAAGCGTCAGCCCGTGCCATCAAGAAGTGAAAGGTACTACCGGGGCGTTGAAAAGGTACCACCAAGCCTTCAAGGTACGCAGTAGTAACGTTGCATTGTGACGCAGAGCTCCTGAGAAGACTGTGCAACCCCGGCCTGGATGGAGACAAGAAAGTCCACGGCCTGAGGAGAGGACGCGCACAGAAGAGAGTTTCCACCAGTCAGAACTGAAGCAAAAATGTCTGGAATATAAAGAAGTCTTGGTCTATGGAAGATGAACATTCAACATGTTTTTAGCATATGGATCAGTGTTTTTCAACCTTTTTTAAGCCATTTTTTGCGTTGAAAAAATCCGGAGGTACACCACCTGCAGAAATCATTAAAAAACTAGACTCAGTTGACAGGAAAAAGTCGCAATAATGACTTTAAAGCAGGGGTCACCAACCAGGTAGCCCGTAAGGACCAGATGAGTCGCCCGCTGGCCTGTTCTAAAAATAGCTCAAATAGCAGCACTTACCAGTGAGCTGCCTCTATTTTTTAAATTGTATTTATTTACTAGCAAGCTGGTCTCGCTTTGCTCGAGATTTTTAATTCTAAGAGAGACAAAACTCAAATAGAATTTGAAAATCCAAGAAAATATTTTAAAGACTTGGTCTTCACTTGTTTAAATATATTCATTATTTTTTTTTACTTTCAGAAAGACAATTTTAGAGAAAAAATACAACCTTAAAAATTATTTTAAGATTTTTTTAAAACATATACCTTTTAAATTCCTTCCTCTTCTTTCCTGACAATTTAAATCAATGTTCAAGTATTTTCTTTAATTGTAAATAATATAAAATACATTTTAATTTAATTCTTCATTTTAGCTTCTGTTTTTTCAACGAAGAATATTTGTGAAATATTTCTTCAAACTTAGTATGATTAAAATAAAATAAAAATATTCTGGCAAATCTAGAAAATCTGTAGAATCAAATTTAAATCTTATTTCAAAGTCTTTTGAATTTCTTTTACAACTTTTGTTCTGGAAAATCTAGAAGAAATACTGATTTGTCTTTGTTAGAAATATAGCTTGATCCAATTTTTTATATATTCTAACAAAGTGCAGATGGGATTTTAACCTATTTAAAACATGTCATCAAAATTTTAAAATGAATCTTAATCAGGAAAAATTACTAATGATGTTCCATAAATTATTTTTTTAATTTTTTGAAATAGATTCGAAATAGGTAGTTTTTCTCTTCTTTTTTTTCGTTTGAATTTTGAATTTTAAAGAGTCAAAATTGAAGATAAGCTATGGTTCAAAATTTAAATTTCTCTTTTAAACCATTCAATTAAGTGTTTTTTTTCATCATTTATTCTCTATAGAAAACCTACCATAAAAGGAAAAAAAATGTATGACGGAATGACAGAAATACCCATTTTATATATATATATATATATATATATATATATATATATATATATATATATATATATATATATATATATATATATAGTAAAGAATACAAAATACATTTTAATTTAATTCTTCATTTTGGCTTCTGTTTTTTCAACGAAGAATATTTGTGAAATATTTCTTCAAACTTATTATGATTAAAATTCAAAAAAATTATTCCGGCAAATGTAGAAAATCTTTAGAATCAAATTTAAATCTTATTTCAAAGTCTTTTGAATTTCTTTTAAAACTTTTGTTCAGGAAAATCTAAAGGAAATAATGATTTTTCTTTGTTAGAAATATGGCTTGGTCCAATTTGTTATATATTCTAACAAAGTGCAGATTGGATTTTAACCTATTTAAAACATGTCATCAAAATTCTAAAATGAATTTTAATCAGGAAAAATTACTAATGATGTTCCATAAATTATTTTAAATTTTTTTTTAAATAGATTCGAAATAGCTAGTTTTTCTCTTCTTTTTTTCGTTGGAATTTTGAATTTTAAAGAGTCAAAATTGAAGAAAAGCTATGTTTCAAAATTAAAATTTCATTTTTTTCCTGTTTTCTCCTCTTTTAAACCATTCAATCAAGTGTTTTTTCATCATTTATTCTCTACAGAAAACATACCATAAAAGGAAAAAAAATGTATGACGGAATGACAGAAATACCCATTTATATATATATATGTATATATATATATATTGTAAAGAATACAAATACATTTTAATTTAATTCTTCATTTTAGCTTCTGTTTTTTCAACGAAGAATATTTGTGAAATATTTCTTCAAACTTATTATGATTAAAATTCAAAAAAAATATTCTGGCAAATCTAGAAAATCTTTAGAAGCAAATTTAAATCTCATTTCAAAGTCTTTTTAATTTCTTTTAAAACTTTTGTTCTGGAAAATCTAGAAGAAATAATGATTTGTCTTTATTAGGAATATAGCTTGGTCCAATTTGTTGTATATTCTAACAAAGTGCAGATTGGATTTTAACCTATTTAAAACATGTCATCAAAATTCTAAAATGAATTTTAATCAGGAAAAATTACTAATGATGTTCCATAAATTATTTTTTTAAATTTTTTGAAATAGATTCGAAATAGCTAGTTTTTCTCTTTTTTTCGTTTGAATTTTGAATTTTAAAGACTCAAAATTGAAGATAAGCTATGTTTCAAAATTTAAATTTCATTTTTTTCCTGTTTTCTCCTCTTTTAAACCATTCAATTAAGTGTTTTTTTCATCATTTATTCTCTATAGAAAACCTACCATAAAAGGAAAAAAAATGTATGACGGAATGACAGAAATACCCATTTTTTATATGAATATATATATATTGTAAAGAATACAAAACACATTTTAATTTAATTCTTCATTTTAGCTTGTTTTTTCAACGAAGAATATTTGTGAAATATTTCTTCAAACTTATTATGATTAAAATTCAAATAAATTATTCTGGCAAATCTAGAAAAATCTTTAGAATCAAATGTAAATCTTATTTCAAAGTCTTTTGAATTTCTTTTAAAACTTTTGTTCTGGAAAATCTAGAAGAAATAATGATTTGTCTTTGTTAGAAATATAGCTTGGTCCAATTTGTTATATATTCTAACAAAGTGCAGATTGGATTTTAACCTATTTAAAATTACTAATGATGTTCCATAAATTATTTTTTTAATTTTTTGAAATAGATTCGAAATAGCTAGTTTTTTTCTTCTTTTTTTCGTTTGAATTTTGAATGTTAAAGAGTCAAAATTGAAGATAAGATATGTTTCAAAATTTAAATTTCTCCTCTTTTAAACCATTCAATTAAGTGTTTTTTTTCATCATTTATTCTCTATAGAAAACCTACCATAAAAGGAAAAAAAATGTATGACGGAATGACAGAAATACCCATTTTATATATATATATATATATATATATATATATATATATATATATATATATATATATATATATATATATATATATATATATATATATATATAGTAAAGAATACAAAATACATTTTAATTTAATTCTTCATTTTGGCTTCTGTTTTTTCAACGAAGAATATTTGTGAAATATTTCTTCAAACTTATTATGATTAAAATTCAAAAAAATTATTCTGGCAAATGTAGAAAATCTTTAGAATCAAATTTAAATCTTATTTCAAAGTCTTTTGAATTTCTTTTAAAACTTTTGTTCAGGAAAATCTAAAGGAAATAATGATTTTTCTTTGTTAGAAATATAGCTTGGTCCAATTTGTTATATATTCTAACAAAGTGCAGATTGGATTTTAACCTATTTAAAACATGTCATCAAAATTCTAAAATGAATTTTAATCAGGAAAAATTACTAATGATGTTCCATAAATTATTTTTTAAATTTTTTGAAATAGATTCGAAATAGCTAGTTTTTCTCTTCTTTTATTTCGTTTGAATTTTGAATGTTAAAGAGTCAAAATTGAAGATAAGCTATGTTTCAAAATTAAATTTTCATTTTTTCCCCCCGTTTTCTCCTCTTTTAAACCATTCAATTAAGTGTTTTTTTCATCATTTATTCTCTATAGAAAACCTACCATAAAAGGAAAAAAAATGTATGACGGAATGACAGAAATACCCATTTTTTATATGAATATATATATATTGTAAAGAATACAAAATACATTTTAATTTAATTCTTCATTTTAGCTTGTTTTTTCAACGAAGAATATTTGTGAAATATTTATTCAAACTTATTATGATTAAAATTCAAAAAAATTATTCTGGCAAATCTAGAAAATCTTTAGAATCAAATTTAAATCTTATTTCAAAGTCTTTTTAATTTCTTTTAAAACTTTTCTTCTGGAAAATCTAGAAGAAATAATGATTTGTCTTTGTTAGAAATATAGCTTGGTCCAATTTGTTATATATTCTAACAAAGTGCAGATTGGATTTTAACCTATTTAAAATGACTAATGATGTTCCATACATTTTTATTTTTTCAAAAAGATTCTAAATAACTAGTTTTTCCTCTTCTTTTTTTTGTTTGAATTTTGAATTTTAAAAAGTCAAATTTGAAGATAACTAAAATTTCAAACATAGCTTTTCATATTTTTCCCTGTTTTCTCCTCTTTTAAACCCTTCAATTAAGTGTTTTTTTTTCATCATTTATTCCCTACAAAAACCCTACCATAAAAGGAAAAAAAATGTATGACGGAATGACCGAAGCAAATTGGCTATTTTTGGCAATTTTTTTTAAGTGTGTATCAAACTGGTAGCCCTTTGCATTAATCAGTACCCAAAAAGTAGCTCTTGGTTTCAAAAAGGTTGGTGACCCCTGCTTTAAACCATAACAAGGCATGCATCACTATAGCTCTTGTCTCAAAGTAGGTGTATTGTCACCACCTGTCACATCACACCCTGGCTTATTTGATAAATGATAAATGGGTTGTACTTGTATAGCGCTTTTCTACCTTCAAGGTACTCAAAGCGCTTTGACACTACTTCCACATTTACCCATTCACACACATTCACACACTGATGGAGGGAGCTGCCATGCAAGGCGCCAACCAGTACCCATCAGGAGCAAGGGTGAAGTGTCTTGCTCAGGACACAACGGACGTAACGAGGTTGGTTCTAGGTGGGATTTGAACCAGTGACCCTCGGGTTGCGCACGGCCACTCTCCCACTGCGCCACGCCGTCCCGTGTGTAGCGTTTTAGTTCTTGTCTTGTTCAGTGGCTTTTTCTCTTTTTTTTGGTATGGGGGGTGGAGGGTCCCTTTTTTTCTTTATTTTTTTTTCTTTGTCATGAAAAAGGGACGTTTTTGTCATGAAAAGGGGAGGTTTTTGTGGTTGGTGCACTAATTGTAAGTGTATATTGTGTTTTTTATGTTGATTTAATTAAAAAAAATTTTTATTATTTTATTTATTTTTTGATTAATAAAAAATTATTCTGCGGCCCGGTACCAATCGGGCCGCGGCCCGGTGGTTGGAAACCACTGCTATAAATGACTTGAAGAGGTTTAAGCAATTTGGTTACTTTAGTTTTATGCTCCAATGGTGACCTGTCTCCACTCAAGATGATCT
This sequence comes from Nerophis ophidion, assembly GCF_033978795.1. Lineage (NCBI taxonomy): Eukaryota > Metazoa > Chordata > Actinopteri > Syngnathiformes > Syngnathidae > Nerophis > Nerophis ophidion. The sequence goes on from NC_084617.1 coordinate 70,729,821, forward strand.
CCTGCTGGACCCACTATGGACTGGACTCACTATTATGTTAGATCCACTATGGACTGGACTCACTATTATGTTAGATCCACTATGGACTGGACTCACTATTATGTTAGATCCACTATGGACTGGACTCACTATTATGTTAGATCCACTATGGACTGGACTCACTATTATGTTAGATCCACTATGGACTGGACTCACTATTATGTTAGATCCACTATGGACTGGACTCTCAAATAATCTTGATTGCTAAAACAAAGCAGGTGCGGGGAATAACGCTCAATGAAAGACATGAAACTTCTACAGGAAAACACCAACAAAACATGAGAAGCCACCAAAATAGGAGCCCAAAACAAGAACTAAAACACTCCAAATAAGTGACAGTACCTTGGTTGGTTATGGTTTGAATTCTTATCCAAAACTTGCAAGAAAAACTTTTTATTGTCAATATCATTTTTAATGTTTTCTACTGTTTGTTTTCAAGGAAAAAAAAATGTGCCGGGGCTCAAAAAAAAGGTTTTAAAAAAAGCCAAGACTGGACTAGTGGCTGCAAAGGGTCCACATAACCTGACCTCTAACGGCCCACCTGGTTAATGACCAACTCTCACCAACCTGAGTGAGGAGGAAGTGCGTCAGCGCGACGAGGAAATAGGTTAAAACAAATCCGTGATTGTGGCCCGCGACCTGAAGCGTCTGCAAAGATGTCGGCGTGCGAGTTCGAATCCCTGGAGAAAACTTTGGACGCTCATATACCAGAGGCGGAACTGAGAGAGGTCAAACGCATTCTTTTTGGCAAGGAGACAAGGTGGGTTGAAATCCTTTAAAAATGAAGAGTGCACTTTGGTCATGGTGCAACTGAGCGGCATGTACCTGGTTTTTCTAGTCCGACCACATACTGTACCAGGCAAACATGCGGCATGTGTACAGTGTAATAATACAATAACAGCTAAATGGTTTTATGCTGGCATTGTATTGCATGCATAATACAAACCCAGGTTCGAGATGAAAAATTGTGTTAAATGTAAATATAAACGGCCATTTTTTGCAAATCATTTTCAACCCATATTCAGTTGAATATGCTACAAAGACAACATATTTGATGTTCAAACTGATAAACATTTTTTTGTTGTTGCAAATAATCATTAACTTTAGAATTTGATGCCAGCAACACGTGACAAAGAAGTTGGGAAAGGTGGCAAAAAATACTGATAAAGGTGAGGAATGCTCATCAAACACTTATTTGCAACATCCCACAGGTGTGCAGGCTAATTGGGAACAGGTGGGTGCCATGATTGGGTATAAAAACAGCTTCCTAAAAAATCAATCAATCAATCAATCAATCAATGTTTACTTATATAGCCCTAAATCACTAGTGTCTCAAAGGGCTGCACAAACCACTACGACATCCTCGGTAGGCCCACATAAGGGCAAGGAAAACTCACACCCAGTGGGACGTCGGTGACAATGATGACTATGAGAACCTTGGAGAGGAGGAAAGCAATGGATGTCGAGCGGGTCTAACATGATACTGTGAAAGTTCAATCCATAATGGATCCAACACAGTCGCGAGAGTCCAGTCCAAAGCGGATCCAACACAGCAGCGAGAGTCCCGTTCATAGCGGAGCCAGCAGGAAACCATCCCAAGCGGAGGCGGATCAGCAGCGCAGAGATCTCCCCAGCCGATACACAGGCAAGCAGTACATGGCCACCGGATCGGACCGGACCCCCTCCACAATGGAGAGTGGGACATAGGAGAAAAAGAAAAGAAGCGGCAGATCAACTGGTCTAAAAAGGAGGTCTATTTAAAGGCTAGAGTATACAGATGAGTTTTAAGATGAGACTTATATGCTTCTACTGAGGTGGCATCTCGAACTGTTACCGGGAGGGCATTCCAGAGTACTGGAGCCCGAACGGAAAACGCTCTATAGCCCGCAAACTTTTTTTGGGCTCTAGGAATCACTAATAAGCCGGAGTCTTTTGAACGCAGATTTCTTGCCGGGACATATGGTACAATACAATCGGCAAGATAGGATGGAGCTAGACCGTGTAGTATTTTATACGTAAGTAGTAAAACCTTAAAGTCACATCTTAAGTGCACAGGAAGCCAGTGCAGGTGAGCCAGTACAGGCGTAATGTGATCAAACTTTCTTGTTCTTGTCAAAAGTCTAGCAGCCGTATTTTGTAGCAACTGTAATCTTTTAATGCTAGACATGGGGAGAAGTCTATTAAACAGACAAAGAAGCAAGGAATTAAACAGAGACAGAATTAAATTTATCTCAATTGAGGAGAAACGTGTGGGCTGTACTCTTGTACAGTCTCCCACCACGCTCTGACGAAAGATTGCATGCCTCCTCTTTTAATTGGACTTTCCCTGATTACATGGCAACAGATGCTTCTAAAGGAAGGGGGTCGTAAACAGCCGCTGCCTTTGGTTACGAAACAGTTCAAAGAAAAGGTCTTAAAAACAGCCGTTGCCCTCGATCACAAAACAGTTCAAAGAAAAGGTCCCTCTCCACGGGTGAAGACAAAAATCTTCCTGCGGATTACAATACATCAAAGAAACCGACGCCTTCATGCCGCTTCCCACCCTACACAGTGGAGTTTTACAAGCCTTTTCTCGGTTGGATCAAAGACAGCTTTTGTCTTATTGCCGGGAACTCATTGAAACACAAAGTTTTGTGATAAGTTGGATACAATTATTCTGACAACATACACCAGGGGTCACCAACACGGTGCCCGCAGGCACCAGGTAGCCCGTAAGGACCAGATGAGTCGCCTGCTGGCCTGTTCTAAAAATAGCTCAAATAGCAGCACTTACCAGTGAGCTGCCTCTATTTTTTAAATTGGATTCATTTACTAGCAAGCTGGTCTCGCTTTGCTCGACATTTTTAATTCTAAGAGAGACAAAACTCAAATAGAATTTGAAAATCCAAGAAAATATTTTAAAGACTTGGTCTTCACTTGTTTAAATAAATTCATTTATTTTTTTTACTTTGCTTCTTATAACTTTCAGAAAGACAATTTTAGAGAAAAAATACAACCTTAAAAATGATTTTAATGTTTTTAAACACATATACCTTTTTACCTTTTAAATTCCTTCCTCTTCTTTCCTGACAATTTAAATGAATGTTCAAGTACATTTATTTTTTTTATTGTAAAGAATAATAAATACATTTTAATTTAATTCTTCATTTTAGCTTCTGTTTTTTCGACGAAAAATATTTGTGAAATATTTCTTCAAACTTATTATGATTAAAATTCCCCAAAAATTATTCAGGCAAATCTAGAAAATCTGTAGAATCAAATTTAAATCTTATTTCAACGTCTTTTGAATTTCTTTAAAAAATTTTGTTCTGAAAAATGTAGAAGAAATAACGATTTGTCTTTGTTAGAAATATAGCTTGGTCCAATTTGTTATATATTCTAACAAAGTGCAGATTGGATTTTAACCTATTTAAAACATGTCATCAAAATTCTAAAATTAATCTTAATCAGGAAAAATTACTAATGATGTTCCATGAATTATTTGTACATTTTTTCAAAAAGATTCAAATTAGCTAGTTTTTCTCTTCTTTTTTTTTGGGTTGAATTTTGAATTTTAACGAGTCGAAATTGAAGATAAACTATGTTTCAAAATTTAATTTTTATTTTTTCCGTGTTTTCTCCTCTTTTAAATCGTTCAATTAAGTGTTTTTTTCATGATTTATTCTCTAAAAAAAATGTACGACGGAATGACAGACAGAAATACAAGTTACTTAAGTGCGTATCAAACTGGTAGCCCTTTGCATTAATCAGTACCCAAGTTTCAAAAAAGGTTGGTGACCCTGACATACATGCAGCTATAAAGTCTGCTTTATCCGACTACTTGATTACATGCCCCTAAAGCTGACCAACACGCCGGACTGTAGTCAGTTGGAAGCGTGTCTTAATGAAATTAAACAATGGATGCCCGCTAACTTTTTGCAACTTAATGCCAAAAAAACGGAAATGCTGATTATCGGTCCTGCTAGACACCGACCTCTATTTAATAATACAACTTGAACATTTGACAACCAAATAATAAAACAAGGTGACTCTGTAAAAAATCTGGGTATTATCTTCGACCCAACTCTCTCCTTTGAGGCACACATTAAAAGCGTTACTAAAACGGCCTTCTTTCATCTCCGTAATATCGCTAAAATTCGCTCCATTCTGTCCACTAAAGACGCTGAGATCATTATCCATGCGTTTGTTACGTCTCGTCTCGATTACTGTAACGTATTATTTTCGGGTCTCCCCATGTCTAGCATTAAAAGATTACAGTTGGTACAAAATGCGGCTGCTAGACTTTTGACAAGAACAAGAAAGTTTGATCATATTACGCCTGTACTGGCTCACCTGCACTGGCTTCCTGTGCACTTAAGATGTGACTTTAAGGTTTTACTACTTACGTATAAAATACTACACGGTCTAGCTCCAGCCTATCTTGCCGATTGTATTGTACCATATGTCCCGGCAAGAAATCTGCGTTCAAAAGACTCCGGCTTATTAGTGATTCCTAGAGCTCAAAAAAAGTCTGCGGGCTATAGAGCATTTTCCGTTCGGGCTCCAGTACTCTGGAATGCCCTCCCGGTAACAGTTCGAGATGCTACCTCAGTAGAAGCATTTAAGTCTCATCTTAAAACTCATCTGTATACTCTAGCCTTTAAATAGACCTCCTTTTTAGACCAGTTGATCTGCCGCTTCTTTTCTTTCTCCTATGTCCCCCCCTCCCTTGTGGAGGGGGTCCGGTCCGATTACCATGGATGAAGTACTGACTGTCCAGAGTCGAGACCCAGGATGGACCGCTCGTCGGGACCCAGGATGGACCGCTCGCCTGTATCGGTTGGGGACATCTCTACGCTGCTGATCCGCTTGAGATGGTTTCCTGTGGACGGGACTCTCACTGCTGTCTTGGAGCCACTATGGATTGAACTTTCACAGTATCATGTTAGACCCGCTCGACATCCATTGCTTTCGGTCCCCTAGAGGGGGGGGGTTGCCCACATCTGAGGTCCTCTCCAAGGTTTCTCATAGTCAGCATTGTCGCTGGCGTCCCACCGAATGTGAATTCTCCCTGCCCACTGGGTGTGAGTTTTCCTTGCCCTTTTGTGGGTTCTTCCGAGGATGTTGTAGTCGTAATGATTTGTGCAGTCCTTTGAGACATTTGTGATTTGGAGCTATATAAATAAACATTGATTGATGATTGATTGATTGATTAATCAAACTAATTAATCAGTAAATTATTTGATTGCTAAAATATTCGATAGCTGATATTATTCAATATTTGATACTTCAGGTTGATATGCATTGCAGCGACATCGGCCATGGGGCGGTTTAGCTCGGTTGGTAGAGTGGCCGTGCCAGCAACTTAAGGGTTGCAGGTTCGATTCCCGCTTCCGCCATCCTAGTCACTGCCGTTGTGTCCTTGGGCAAGACACTTTACCCACCTGCTTTAAGTGCCACCCACACTGGTTTAAATGTAACTTAGATATTGGGTGTCACTATGTAAAGCGCTTTGAGTCGCTTGAGAAAAAGCGCTATATAAATATAATTCACTTCACTCCGTCCGGTAGAAATGAATTTATAGCCATTCTTTTCTTACAGAATGTCTCTTCTGCCCACAGGAAATTGGACCTGCCACCAAGTGCATTTGAAGATGCATGCGAGTGGAACTTTGAGCTGAAGGGCTACGGCTTTGAAGCCGAACATGAACAACTGAGGTTGCCGAGAAAGATCCGAGTGGGACTCATTCAGCACAGAACGGTTCTGCCCACAGATTCGCCGATTATGGACCAGGTCAGAGAAAATCATCCCGGGGCTTTCACTTGAGTGAAATAAAACTCCTGCTGGTCGTTTCCTTACAGGTCAACGCCGTGCACAGCAGGGTTGGGGAAATAGTCCGAGTTGCAGCCATGTGTGGAGTCAACGTGGTCTGCTTCCAGGAGACCTGGAGTAAGTGGGAACATCACTTGGAACCGAACATGTACAAAACCAGTGAAGTAGTTGATTTTTATTATTAAAATGTTATATTTTTATCAGGGACCCTGCCTTCAAAACTAGGCTGCTACATTACTAATGATTAATGTAAATATAGCTGAAAAAAATAGTACAAAGCAATAGGACAGACCATCCCTGAACACCATGGAGTTCATGTAGGCATTATGATGCACTCACATTATTATATACACTATCACAGACAGAAAGTCTTCATTTAACATTATGTCCAGGAGACCTGGAGTAAGTGGGAACATGACTTGGAACCGAACATGTACAAAACCCAAAACCAGTGAAGTAGTCGATTTGTATTACTAAAATGTTATATTTTTATCAACATGTGATAGCAGGGACCCTGCCTTCAAAACTAGGCTGCTACATTACTAATGATTAATGTAAATATAGCTGAAAAAAAAAAGTACAAAGCAATAGGACAGACTATTCATCCCTGAACACCATGGAGTTCATGTAGGCGTTATGATGCACTCACATTATTATATACACTATCACAGACAGAAAGTCTTCATTTAACATTATGTCCAGGAGACCTGGAATAAGTGGGAACATGACTTGGGACTGAACATGTACAAAACCCAAAACCAGTGAAGTAGTTGATTTTTATTATTAAAATGTTAATTTTTATTAACATGTGATAGCAGGGACCCTGCCTTCAAAACTAGGCTGCTACATTACTAATGATTAATGTAAATATAGCTGAAAAAAATTGTACAAAGCAATAGGACAGACTATTCATCCCTGAACACCATGGAGTTCATGTAGGCATTATGATGCACTCACATTATTATATACACTATCACAGACAGAAAGTCTTCATTTAACATTATGTCCGGGAGACCTGGAGTAAGTGGGAACATGACTTGGAACTGAACATGTACAAAACCCAAAACCAGTGAAGTAGTTGATTTTTATTATTAAAATGTTATATTTTTATCAACATGTGATAGCAGGGACCCTGCCTTCAAAACTAGGCTGCTACATTACTAATGATTAATTTAAAAATAGCTGAAAGAAATAGTACAAAGCAATAGGACAGACTATTCATCCCTGAACACCATGGAGTTCATGTAGGCGATATGATGCACTCACATTATTATATACACTATCACAGACAGAAAGTCTTCATTTAACATTATGTCCAGGAGACCTGGAGTAAGTGGGAACATGACTTGGAACTGAACATGTACAAAACCCGAAACCAGTGAAGAAGTTGATTTTCATTATTAAAATGTTATATTTTTATCAACATGTCATAGCAGGGACCCTGCCTTCAAAACTAGGCTGCTACATTACTAATGATTAATGTAAATATAGCTGAAAAAAATAGTACAAAGCAATAGGACAGACCATCCCTGAACACCATGGAGTTCATGTAGGCATTATGATGCACTCACATTATTATATACACTATCACAGACAGAAAGTCTTCATTTAACATTATGTCCAGGAGACCTGGAATAAGTGGGAACATGACTTGGGACTGAACATGTACAAAACCCAAAACCAGTGAAGTAGTTGATTTTTATTATTAAAATGTTAATTTTTATTAACATGTGATAGCAGGGACCCTGCCTTCAAAACTAGGCTGCTACATTACTAATGATTAATGTAAATATAGCTGAAAAAAATTGTACAAAGCAATAGGACAGACTATTCATCCCTGAACACCATGGAGTTCATGTAGGCATTATGATGCACTCACATTATTATATACACTATCACAGACAGAAAGTCTTCATTTAACATTATGTCCGGGAGACCTGGAGTAAGTGGGAACATGACTTGGAACTGAACATGTACAAAACCCAAAACCAGTGAAGTAGTTGATTTTTATTATTAAAATGTTATATTTTTATCAACATGTGATAGCAGGGACCCTGCCTTCAAAACTAGGCTGCTACATTACTAATGATTAATTTAAAAATAGCTGAAAGAAATAGTACAAAGCAATAGGACAGACTATTCATCCCTGAACACCATGGAGTTCATGTAGGCGATATGATGCACTCACATTATTATATACACTATCACAGACAGAAAGTCTTCATTTAACATTATGTCCGGGAGACCTGGAGTAAGTGGGAACATGACTTGGAACTGAACATGTACAAAACCCAAAACCAGTGAAGTAGTTGATTTTTATTATTAAAATGTTATATTTTTATCAACATGTGATAGCAGGGACCCTGCCTTCAAAACTAGGCTGCTACATTACTAATGATTAATTTAAAAATAGCTGAAAGAAATAGTACAAAGCAATAGGACAGACTATTCATCCCTGAACACCATGGAGTTCATGTAGGCGATATGATGCACTCACATTATTATATACACTATCACAGACAGAAAGTCTTCATTTAACATTATGTCCAGGAGACCTGGAGTAAGTGGGAACATGACTTGGAACTGAACATGTACAAAACCCGAAACCAGTGAAGAAGTTGATTTTCATTATTAAAATGTTATATTTTTATCAACATGTCATAGCAGGGACCCTGCCTTCAAAACTAGGCTGCTACATTACTAATGATTAATGTAAATATAGCTGAAAAAAATAGTACAAAGCAATAGGACAGACCATCCCTGAACACCATGGAGTTCATGTAGGCATTATGATGCACTCACATTATTATATACACTATCACAGACAGAAAGTCTTCATTTAACACTATGTCCAGGAGACCTGGAGTAAGTGGGAACATGACTTGGAACCGAACATGTACAAAACCCAAAACCAGTGAAGTAGGTGATTTTTATTATTAAAATGTTATATTTTTATCAACATGTGATGGCAGGGACCCTGCCTTCAAAACTAGGCTGCTACATTACTAATGATTAATGTAAATACAGCTGAAGGCAATAGTACAAAGCAATAGGACAGACCATCCCTGAACACCATGGAGTTCATGTAGGCGTTATGATGCACTCACATTATTATATACACTATCACAGACAGAAAGTCTTCATTTAACATTATGTCCAGTAGACCTGGAATAAGTGGGAACACGACTTGTGACTGAACATGTACAAAACCCAAAACCGGTGAAGTAGTTGATTTTTATTATTAAAATGTTATATTTTTATCAACATGTGATAGCAGGGACCCTGCCTTCAAAACTAGGCTGCTAAATTACTAATGATTAATTTAAAAATAGCTGAAAGAAATAGTACAAAGCAATGGGACAGACTATTCATCCCTGAACACCATGGAGTTCATGTAGGCGATATGATGCACTCACATTATCATATACACTATCACAGACAGAAAGTCTTCATTTAACATTATGTCCTGTTTTGCTGCTTCAACACAGCTCAATCAACACAGAAAAAGGTCAAATGAAATAACAGACGGACAGAGCTTTGCGGTCCGTAACACACAAACACACACACCACAAAATAGCTAACGTTACGCTAAAAGCTAATTAGCCTTCACCTCAAGGACTGCGAGCGAGCTGAGCTGCCGTTTATGTTTCTAGAAGGTCAACAGGCTCATAGTGATGTTACTAGTAGTTGACTGGGAGGTGTTTATTATCATTTGGGGAGAGTCCGCCGCCTGATGCTTACCTCCTAAACACCTAGCTGTTCATCTCGACGCCGGAGCACTGACTCCATGCGCTCTGAATACGCACTGCTCATTGGCTGTTACCGCTCTGCGTGTAACCAATTAGATTGTTGTGTGGGTGGGACAAAGCTGGGTGTTGCAGAGACATACTGATAGAAACAGGCAGAACGAAGCGGAGCAGCTTGTTAAGACTTGTTAACAAGCTTAATCCACTATGGATTGGACTTTCACAATATCATGTTGGATCCGATCGAGGGGGGGTTGCCCACATGTGCGGTCCTCTCCAAGGTTTCTCATAGTCATCATTGTCGACGTCCCACTAGGGTGAGTTTTTCCTTGCCCTTATGTGGGCCCTACCGAGGATGTCGTTGTGGTTTGTGCAGCCCTTTGAGACACTTGTGATTTAGGGCTATATAAATAATCATTGATTGATTGATTGAAGTTGGCACATAGTCATTTGTAAATAAAAACAGAATACAATGATTTGTAAATCCTTTTCAACTTATATTTAACTGAATAGACTGCAAAGACAAGATATTTAATGTTCCAACTGAGAAACATATTTTTTCTGGCAAATAATCATTAACTTAGAATTTAATGGCAGCAACACATTGCAAACAAGTTGTCACAGGGGCAATTTTACCACTGTGTTACATGGCCTTTCCTTTTAACAACTCTTAGTAAACGTTTGGGAACTGAGGAGAAACATTTTTGAAGCTTTTCAGGTGTAATTATTTTCCATTCTTGCTTGATGTACAGTCGTTCCAGTCTCCGTTGTGGTATTTTAGACTTCAAAATGCGCCACGCATGTTCAATGGGAGACAGGTCTGGACTACAGGCAGGCCAGTCTAGTACCCGCACTCTTTTACTACGAAGCCACGCTGTTGTAACACATTGTTTGGCATTGTCTGGCTGAAATAAGCAGGGGCGTCCATGATAACACAACATATGTTGCTCCAAAACCTGTATGTACCTTTCAGCATTAATGGTGCCTTCACAGATGTGTAAGTTACCCATGTCTTGGGCACTAATACACCCCCATACCATCGCAGTTGCTGGTTTTTCAACTTTACGCCTAGAACAAGCCGGATGGTTCTTTTCCTCTTTGTTTCGGAGGACATGACGTCCACAGTTTCCAAAAACAATTTAAAAGTGGTCTTGTCAGACCACAGAACAATTTTACACTTTGCATCGGTCCATCTTAGAAGAGCTCGGGCCCAGTGAAGACAGTGGCGTTTCTGGGTGTTGTTGATAAATGGCTTTGGCTTCGCATAGTAGAGTTTTAACTTGCACTTACAGATGTAGCGACTAACCGTAATTACTGGCAGTGGTTTTCTGGAGTGTTTCTGTGCCCATGTGGTGATATCCTTTACACACTGATGTCGCTTTTTGATGCACTACCTGAGGGATCGAAAGTCACAGGCATTCAATGTTGGTTTTCAGATTCTCTGAACCTTTTGATGATATTACGGACCGTAGATGGTGAAATCTCTTGCAATAGCTCGTTGAGAAATGTTCTTAAACTGTTGGACAATTTGCTCTCGCATTTTTTGACAACGTGGGGACCCTCGCCCCATCCTTTCTTGTGAAAGACTGAGCATTTTTTGGGAAGATGTTTTTATACCCAATCGTGGCACCCACCTGTTCCCAATTAGCCCGTTCACCTGTGGGATGTTCCAAATAAGTGTTTGATGAGCACTCCTCAACTTTCTCAGTCTTTTTTGCCACCTGTACCTGCCTTTTTTTAAACATGTTGCGGTCAACAAATACCAAATGAGGTGATATTTGCAAAAAATAAAGTTTTCCAGTTAAGTATCTTGTCTTTGCAGTCTATTCAATTGAATATAAGTTGAAAAGGATTTGCAAATTTTGTTTTTATTTACCATTTTACACAACGTGACAACTTCACTGCTTTTGGGTTTTGTACGTTCATTTGACTTGCTGACTTCTGCCGTGCACAGCCATGCCGTTTGCTTTCTGCACCCGGGAGAAAGAACCGTGGACAGAGTTTGCCGAGTCTGCCGAGAAAGGAAATACTACACGCTTCTGCCAGCAGGTGATACACAAACATCTCACATATGTATTTGGATAAATATGTGATATATATCGCCTATATCGGGGGTCGGCGAGCCGCATGCTGCTCTTTAGCGCCGCCCTGGTGGCTCTCTGGAGCTTTTTCAAAAATGTATGAAAAATGGAAAAAGATGAAGGGAAAAAATATTTATGTTTTAATGTGGTTTTTGTAAGAGGACAAACATGACACAAACCTCCCTAATCGCTATAAAGCACACTGTTTACATTAAAGATGCTTCACTGAATCGAGTATTTGGCGAGCGCCGTTTTGTCCTACTAACTTTGGCGGTCCTTGAACTCCCCGTAGTTTGTTTACATCAGGGATCGGCAACCCAAAATGTTGAAAGAGCCCCATTGGACCAAAAATACAAAAACAAATCTGTCAGGAGCCGCAAAAAAAATTTAAAAGCCGTATCACATACAGATAGTGCAGGGGTAGGGAACCTATGGCTCTAGAGCCAGATGCGGCTCTTTTGAGGACTGCATCTGGCTCTTGGAAAAATCTTAGCTGACATTGCTTAACGCGATAATTATGAATCATTTCGCTGGTAATCACGGTGTTAAAAATAACGTGCAAAATACAAAACATTCTCATGCATTTAAATCCATCCATCCGTTTTGTACCGCACCTGTTCAAGAAGTCGCATTAATGGTAAGAAGTATTTTATGTCACGATTGGGGGGGGGTGTTTGTGAAGTGAATTATATTTATATAGCGCTTTTCTCAAGTTACTCAAAGCGCTTTACATAGTGAAACCAGATATCTAAGTTATATTTGAACCATTTTAAGGACCGACTGCTCATCAAAAATCCTCTATAAGACAGGTGTGTTCTGCTGTTTTTAGCATGTATAGCCGGTCAAATATTTTCCATATGACACGGGAGTTCTGTTGTTTTTAGGGATCTCCTGCAAGAACATAGCAAAAGATCATGTATACAACAGGAAGGACCCACTGTTTTTAAATATATACTGCTTGTCAAATATCCCCTGAATGTTATTAAAAACAGCAAAGATCCTGTATATGACAGGAAGGCCATGCTGTTTTTAAGGACAGACTGCTCATCAAAGATCCTTTGTAAGACAGGAGTGTTCTACTGTTTTAAGCATATATTGCTGGTGAAATAATATCTATATGATAAGGGAGCTCTGCTGTTTTTAAGGATCTACCGCAGAAACATAGTGAAAGATCCTGTGTATAACAGGAAGGAACTGTTGTTTTTAAAGATCTACTGCTTGTCAAAGATCCTCTATATTTCAGGAATACTTTGACAAACATTTTTGCAAATTGTTCCTAAAAACAGAAAATATCCTTTACATGCCAGGAACCCTTTGACACACATTTTTGCCAAGGTTCTTAAAACAGCAAAGACTCTTCATGTGACAGGAAAGCCCTGATGTGTTAAGGATCGACTGCTTGTCAAAAGTGTTCTGCTGTTTTAAGCATATATTGCTGGTGAAATATTGTCTACATGACAGGGGAGTTATGCCGTTTTTAGGGATCTACAGGGGGGAAAAATAGTAAAAGATCCTGTATATGAAAGGAAGGCCCTGCTGTTTTTAAGGAGCTACTGCTCGTCAAAGATCCTCTAAATGTCAGGAACACTTTGATAGACATTATTGCAAATTGTTCCTAGAAACGGAAAATATCCTTTATATGGCAGAGGCCCTGCTGTTTTCAAGAACGGACCGCTTGTCAAAGATCTTTTATAAGACAGGAGTGTTGTGCTGTTTTAAGCATATACATAGTAACACATCTTGTACATACCAGGTAGACGCTGCTGTTTTTAAGGATCTACTGCTCGTCACAGATCCTCTAAATGCCAGGAACACTTTGACGAGCATTTTTGCCAATTGTTCTTAAAAACAGCAAAGAGCCTTTATATGACAGTAAGGCCCTGCACTGTTCGTCAAAGATCCTTTATAAGACATAAGTGCTCTGCTGTTTTAAGCATATATTGTTGGTCAAATATATATATATATATATATATATATATATATATATATATATATATATATATATATATATATATATATATATATATATATATATATATATATATATATATGTGTAAAATAATAAGGGAGTTCTGCTGTTTTTAGGCATCTACTGCAGGAACAAAGCAAAAGATCCTGCATATAACAGGAATATAGTGCTGCTACTGCTCGTCAAAGATTCTCTAAATGACAGGAACACTTTGCAGAGCATGTTTTCAAATGGTTCTCAAAAACAGCAATGATCCTGTTTATGACAGGAAGGCCCTGCTGTTTTTAAGGATCTACTGCTCGTCAAAGATCCTCTAAATGCCAGGGACACTTTGACGAGCATTTTTGCAAATTGTTTGCAGCTTGCTGCGGGGTCGTTCTCCCAGGAAGGCGGACGGACTACTCGGGACATGGTATTTAGGTAAAAACATGATTTAATTTTAACTAAAAAAATATACAAACAAAAATTGCTCACAGCGGAGGCACAACTTGGGCTAAGGAACAAAGCTAACGCATAAACAGACTAAGAACATAAATCAAACAAAACTTACTTGGCATGGCATGAAGCACGAAACTATGGCAAGGCATGAAACAAGTCAGCACAGGGTGACTGACTGGCAAAGACGAGCTTAAATACCGCCTCTGATTAATGCTCGGGAAGCAGGTGAGCAGGCATTTTGTCCACCAGAGACAGGTGGACAAAATGAGAAACCAAGGAAACCAGACAAGGGAGTGGAAAAAAACAGGAACTTAAGGAGTCCAAAGGACAAACAGCACATGGCCAAACAAAAACATGATCAACAGACATGACATTTGATTTATTATTGGTTAGCTTCAGACTAACAATGTTATTAAAAAGAATAAGATACTTATTTTACTCTAAAAATGTTGGTCTTACTTAATAATGCACACATTTAGTTGTATTCAGTGTTAAAAAAATACGGAAATACATTTTGAAATATTTGGCTTTCATGGCTCTCTCAGCCAAAAAGTTTCCCGACCCCTGAGATAGTGTGTCATGAGATATAAATTGAAGAGGCTTAAAAGAAACTAAATGAGCTCAAATATAGCTACAAATGAGGCATAATGATGCAATGTGTACATATAGCTAACCTAAATATCATGTTAGCATCGATTAGCTTGCAGTCATGCAGTGACCAAATATGTCTGATTAGCACTCCACATAAGTCAATAACGTCAACAAAACTCACCTTTGTGCATTCACGCACAACGTTAAAAGTTTGGTGGACAAAATGAGACAGAAAAAGAAGTGGCATAAAACACGTCTTAGAAAGTCGGAGAAAAGTTGTACAAGTAAACAAACCACGGTGCGTTCCAGGACCGCCAAAATTATTAGGACAAAACGGCGCTCGCTAAATACTCGAATCAGTGAAGCATGTTTAATATAAACATTGTGTTTTATAACAATTAGGGAGGTTTGTGTCATGTTGAGGTGGGCGGGGCGGGCCGGGTTACGGGGTTAAAGGGGGAAGGAGTATATTTGAAGTGAATGAATTATATTTATATAGCGCTTTTCTCTAGTGACTCAAAGCGCTTTACATAGTAAAGCTTTACTAAGTTACATTTAAACCAGTGTGGGTGGCACTGGGAGCAGGTGGGTAAAGTGTCTTGCCCAAGGACATAACGGTATTGACTAGGATGGCGGAAGCGGGAATCAAACCTGCAACCCTCAAGTTGCTGGCACGGCCGCTCTACCAACCGAGCTAAACCGCCCCACTATTTATAGCTAGAAGTCACTGAAATTCAAGTATTTACTTTATATTTTATATTTTATATGTATATATATATATATATATATATATATATATTAGGGCTGGGCAACGATTAAAAATTTTAATCGAAGTTAATCGCACTATTTCTCTGATTAATCGCGATTAACTGCATTGTATACGCAAAACCCAATAATGAATTCAAAAGTAGTGTGTAGTGCACCTTTATTGGAATATTCTCCCACATGAACAAAAGCACCAAAACATTTGTTGTGCAAACACAATTTAAATCAGTCCTTGTTAAACAGTAGCAGTTAAATAGCATATTTTATGAAAATCAACTCAAAAAATGTAAATACAAACATTTAAGCTTATTGCCACTGCCAGGGTATTTAAGTTATCCTGTTTGTTATGGAAAATAAATATAATCTACATACAAATCTCTGAGCCACAATCATAACATCCGAACAGGCATTTTCTGAGGTAACAGCAGAAACATTTTTTTTTATCAGGGATCTTATGTTTAAAAAACCTATATTATAGGTAGTGGGCTGTTTTAGGGAATTTTTGATCAAATTATCCGTAGTAGCAATATTAATAATGTTGTGTTTATTATGCTTAGTGCACTTAAAATAATTATGACCATATCTAGGAATTGATATGATGGGAATTTTCCGATTGTTTGCTTGGTGCTTTGATAAACTGAACGCATCATATACATGGTACTATATTGTGATGTTATGAGCCAGGGAATAAAAGAACTACCCTACCCAGCATGCAACAGGAGTGACGAGCATGCGCGGTAGCCCGGTGTAGGTTGTGTCGCCATGACGGCATCTTGTATGTTGTGATATGCACGCTCTGAAAGTAAACGTTAAGAACTCAGCCAACACTCCTCGTCTGCATTATTCATAAATAGACAGACAACACATATACTCCGCTGCTTCACAGGCCGCTGGATGTAGCCGGCAAAGTATTCCCATGCTAGCTAGCCGGACTAGCAAGCACGCGTCATTCAGTCCAAAACGGCCCGATCTATCCACATTCAGAATTGTCTGGCGGTCGTAAGTGATCCCGGAGTGACCACGCTGTAAGCCAACCATGAAATTTGCAGAATTGTCCGGTATTTTTGCCAAATGTTCCATCTTTACCAAGAGCCCCGCGACGCCGGGCGACGCCATCATGTTAAGAAAATGCGTTAACAAAATAAAAGCATGTAAACAACATGCGCAAATGTGCGATAAAATAATTGTCGGCGTTAATAGATTGATGAGTTTAACTCATAATTAACGCATTAATTTGCCCACCCTTAATATATATATATATATATATATATATATACATATACATATACATATATATCATTATATAAGAAATACTTGAATTTCAGTACACACATATACATATATATATATATATATTTATATATTGACGATACTTTAAGGGTACCTGCGACATTTAAAATGACAACAACTAGTATTATTATTTATTATAATTAGTAGGAGTATTTTAAATAGGGCATACTAATAGTACAATTATAGTTAAGGTATTTAGAGTCATTCATTATAATATTATTAATAATAGGTAAATTTTTTGTTTTTAGCACCTCTGATTATTTCCATCATCTCTATTCTACTAACTTATATCCTTTTTTTTCCAACATAATCTAGTGATTTCCTTCAACATTATGCTTATTGTGTTGTATCAGCTATTTAAGAGGATCCTGCTACGTGAAGAACTACGTGCTGCGTGAGGTCGGGTTGTAACAGTTGTACTTTAACTGATACAAAAATTGATGAGTAACACAAATGGACCCGGACGAATGTTTGCTAATGCGTTACTTTTGTCGTTAAAAAAAAAACAAAAAACAAAACCCACCGACATTGTGATTATCTGGTTTAGCTTGCCAAAAAATACAACATGGTCATTGTGTCTCCCATCCTGGAGCGGGATGAGATACATGACACCTTGTGGAACACGGCAGTGGTGATATCAAACTCTGGAAACGTACTGGGAAAGACCAGGAAGAACCACATCCCCAGAGTTGGAGACTTCAATGAGGTCAGCACTCTAAGTCTTTTACGTGATGTGACGTGATCCCTGGCAGACAAAAAAGGCAAAAAGAATGTTCTCCTTTCCTTTTTCTCTCAGTCCACGTATTACATGGAAGGCGATACGGGCCACACGGTGTTCCACACACACTTTGGGAAGATAGCTGTCAATATCTGCTACGGGCGCCATCATCCTCTTAACTGGTTCATGTACAGTATGAATGGAGCCGAGGTCATCTTCAACCCGTCGGCGACTGTTGGAGCCCTGAGGTAATCTTTCCTTAGGCTGACCGTATTGTGAAATCCCAAAAAGAGGACACATATATGCATACTTGCCAACCTTGAGACCTACGATTTCGGGAGGTGCTTTGGTTGATATCACTACTTCAGTCATCAACAGAGAAATGGACATTGAAACCGTGTAGGTCTTACTTAGTAGGATATGTACAGCGAGCAGAGAACATGGTGAGTTCGGATAGCATAAGAACAAGTATATACATTAGAAATACATTTGATTATTTACATTAGGTTATTTACAATCCGGGGAGATGGGATGTGAATGGAGGAGGATATTATTAAAGGGTTGAAGTTGCCTGGAGATGTTGTGGTGCAGGTACAGTAGATGGCAGTATTGTCCTTGTTTAAGAGTTTCACAACATTGCTGTTTACGGCAGACAAACTGCTTTACGGTAGACGAAAAAGTGACTGCTGTTGTTGTGTGTTGTTACCGCCCTGGGAGGAGGTTAATGAAACTGCCTAACAATAAACCCGCATAAGAAACCAAGTACTCGCCCTCGATCATTCTACAGTTGTATGTGGGACGGCGTAGCGCAGTGGGAGAGTGGCTGTGCGCAACCCGAGCGTCCCTGGTTCAATTCCCACCTAGTACCAACCTCGTCACGTCCGTTGTGTCCTGAGCAAGACACTTCACCCTTGCTCCTGATGGGTGCTGGTTGGCGCCTTGCATGGCAGCTCCCTCCATCAGTGTGTGAATGTGTGTGTGAATGGGTAAATGTGGAAGTAGTGTCAAAGCGCTTTGAGTACCATGAAGGTAGAAAAGTGCTATACAAGTACAACCTGTTTATTATTAAAGGGTTGAAGTTGCCTGGAGATGTTGTGGTGCAGGTACAGTAGATGGCAGTATTGTCCTGTTTAAGAGTGTCACAACATTGCTGTTTACGGCAGACAAACTGCTTTACGGTAGACGAAAAAGTGACTGCTGTTGTTGTGTGTTGTTACCGCCCTGGGAGGATGTTAATGAAACTGCCTAACAATAAACCCACATAAGAAACCAAGAACTCGCCCTCGATCATTTTACAGTTATAACGTCATTGGGCAGACACGCTGTTTATATCGTGGGAAAGCGGACGTGAAAACAGGCTGTGCTCACTCAGGTCCGCATGGAGCTGGAGGGGGTGTGGCCCGGGAGGTTTTCGGGTGAGGCACTGAATTTCGTGAGTCTCCCGGAAAATCCGTGAGGGTTGGCAAGTATGCATATATGCGTGCCAAGGCCGGGACTAGGTTAAAATTTGCCAATGATACTTGAAGTTGTTTTATAAATAATATATTTATTTAAATAAAGCCTTTTTTCTCCTCTGTTGACAGCAGTGTTGGCGCTAGGAATTTTCAAAATGGGGTCCCAGGAACCCCATCAAGTCATAAAAATGGGGCCCCACAATACATTTTTTGGGGTGCCACTTTTTTGTTAGCGTTTTGAGAAAAAAAAAAAGATAAACGTATGCATTATCCTGTTATATCTCACATTCTATATCGTGTTTTGGGAAAAGGTTGTCATAAACCAGGGGTCACCAAGGCGGTGCCCGCGGGCACCAGGTCGCCCGTAAGGACCAAATGAGTCGCCCGCTGGCCTGTTCTAAAAATAGCTCAAATAGCAGCACTTACCAGTGAACTGCCTCTATTTTTTAAATTGTATTTATTTACTAGCAAGCTGGTCTCGCTTTGCTCGACATTTTACTTCTAAGAGAAACAAAACTCAAATAGAATTTGAAAATCCAAGAAACTATTTTAAAGACTTGGTCTTCAGTTGTTTAAATAAATTCTTTTTTTTTTTACTTTGCTTCTTACTACTTTCAGAAAGACAATTTTAGAGAAAAAAATACAACCATAAAAATGTTTTTAGGATTTTCAAACACATATACCTTTTTACCATTTAAATTCCTTCCTCTTCTTTCCTGACAATTTAAATCCATGTTCAAGTATTTTTTTTAATTATTGTAAAGAATAATGAATACATTTTAATTTAATTCTTCATTTTAGCTTCTGTTTTTTTCGACGAAGAATATTTGTGAAATATTTCTTCAAACTTCCATCCATCCATCCATTTTCTACCGCGTATTCCCTTTCGGGGTCGCGGGGGGCGCTGGCGCCTATCTCAGCTACAATCGGGCGGAAGGCAGGGTACACCCTGGACAAGTCGCCACCTCATCGCAGGGCCAACTTATTATGATTAAAATTAAAAAAAAATATTCTGGCAAATCTAGAAAATCTGTAGAATCAAATTTAAATCTTATTTCAAAGTCTTCTGAATTTCTTTTAAAATTTTTGTTCAGGAAAATCTAGAAGAAGATTGGATTTTAAACTATTTAAAACATGTCATCAAAATTCTAAAATTAATCTTAATCAGGAAAAATTACTAATGATGTTCAATAAATTATTTTTTAAATTTTTTCAAAGAGATTCGAATTAGCTAGTATTTCTCTTCATTTTTTTCAGTTGAATTTTGAATTTTAAAGAGTCGAAATTGAAGATAAACTATGTTTTAAAATTTTATTTTAATTTTTTTTCGTATTTTCTCCTCTTTTAAACCGTTCAATTAAGTGTTTTTTTTCATAATTTATTCTCTACAAAAAACCTTCCGTAAAAGGAAAAAAAATGTACGACGGAATGACAGACAGAAATACCCTTTATATATATATATATAGATATATAATATTCATTAAAGGTAAATTGAGCAAATTGGCTATTTCTGGCAGTTTATTTAAGTGTGTATCAAAAACAAGCAAACCGGGTGTCTTGTCTGTCTCTCCACTCCCTAACGTGGACCCCGACTTAAACAAGTTGAAAAACTTATTCGGGTGTTACCATTTAGTTGTCAATTATATGGAATATGTACTGTACTGTGCAATTTACTAATAAAAGTTTCAATCAATCAAAAAATCCCTCCCTCTCTCTGCCCCTCCCTCACAAATGCTGCTGCGTCCGCACATCTTCACAATTTGTTTAGTTTTTAACCCCTTCCTAACCCTGAAGGTACATTGAAAATACACGCAGCCCTAACTCAAAACGCCGGACATTTGAGGCGTTTAAGAAACTCCGCCCGGACAGCCCCGCAAAAGAGGACATGGTCGTATGATCAGTCTACTTTACTGCCATCAAGGAACACAAAGATACTACAAAGTACTAACAAGAAAAAAAAACATTCAAATACGACTCAGACTTTATTTCTTTAAAAGAAACCTATAGAGATTTTCTTCTTTCCTGACTTATAAATGTTGTCACAATCTTAAATACTGGCGTCGAATAATGCCAAAATATCAATGCGCTGATAAAACATTTATTTATTCGGTCTGTGGTTCGTAAATCTCAAACTTCGTACAATCGAGGTTTGAACTCGTCTGTATTTTTTAGTATATGCTCTCTGCCAGGCTGCTCCCCTCTGCTCTGATCTCCAGTCCCGCCTGCTCTGATGTCTATGAAATAAATACTGTAGTGTTTCTGACATTTTACACGGGACTGTTTTGGTACCCATTTAAAAATGTGGACGAGACAGCTCCAACCTAAACTCGTTGTATCTAAAAACATCAGCAATGTTGCACTTGATCAATGCCAGTGGTTCGGTCTTCTTAGTTCTCTTGTGTCTTAGTGTGCTAGTAATGCTACGTCCTTTCTGCAGTGAGCCCATGTGGCCTATTGAGGCCAGGAATGCCGCCATCGCTAACCATTGCTTCACCTGTGCAATCAATCGAGTCGGGACGGTAAGTCACAACGACTCAAAATACGATCGAGGCTTTAACCTATCTCAACAAGCTAATGATGAGAGAAAATAAGTCACTATCATAATCATCTATATTCATACTATTTGTATGAATAAAGTCAATAACACACTTTTTTTCAAGCAGGAACACTTCAAAAGTGAGTTTACGTCTGGAGATGGAAAAAAAGGTAGGATATTGAGAGCATTTTAAAGATTGAAATCAGTTACTTCCTATAGTTATAATAAAACCTCTAAAGCAGGGGTGTCGAACTCAAATACAGAGTGGGCCAAAATTTAAAACTGAACAAAGCCACGGGCCAAAGTTGAACAAATTAACCTTTTAATAAGGACCCAAACAAGTTTTGCATTAAATATTGAACAAGCAAGGCTTATATAACTTTATAGTGACATGTAAAATCGAGTTTTAAATAATAATATTAATAATAAAAAAATATCAATGGCATATCAAATAAAATTTAAATAAAAATGGAATGCCTCTTTTCTATTTGCAGCCCTCTGAGGTAAATATCAAAATAAACTTTTTCCACAGGCTAATAATAAATTTGCAAATAATAATTAATCAAACATTCAAGCCTTGAAGTATCAAGAGAAAGTGCATGAGTAAAACATTAATTATTGCTTTGGGGGGCTATATTGTAGCGTCCCGGAAGAGTTAGTGCTGCAAGGGGTCCTGGGTATTTGTTCTGTTGTGTTTATGTTGTGTTACGGTGCAGATGTTCTCCCGAAATGTGTTTGTTATTCTTGTTTGGTGTGGGTTCACAGTGTGGTGCATATTTGTAAGATTGATAAAGTTGTTTATACGGCCACCCTCAGTGTGACCTTTATGGCTGTTGAACAAGTATGCGTTGCATTCACTTGTGCGCGCGTGTGTGTCTAAAAGTCGCATACATTATTTCTATGTAGGAAAAGCGGACGTGACGACAGGTTGTTGAGGACGCTAAAGACAGTGCCGTTAATGCACACCCCCAATATTGTCGTCCGGGTAGAAATGGGGAGAAATTCGGGAGAATGTTTACCCCGGGAGATTTTCGGGAGGGGCACTGAAATTTGGGAGTCCGGGAAAATTGGGAGGGTTGGCATGTCTGAGTATTAGTGGTGAATGCGGTGTTACAGCGGCACTGCCGCTGTATAAAACCGGCGGGGCAGCTCTAATGTTAATTTCATACTGCCTCAAGGGCCAAATGAAATTACACGGCGGGCCAGAGTTTGACACCCATGCTCTAAAGGCTTAGTTGGCCACATACGTGGACAGCACCCTTAAGCTCTTTTTTCCAAAATTGTGTACACTACTTAACTGGGGTCTTATGGCCACTTATGTGGACATTTATACTGCCATCTGGTGGTGTCAGAAGAGTATAACATACAAATGAATTTGAAAAAAAAACAATTAGCATGTCACTAAACATGAAGTACACGTTTGTGTACTTATGGACTGAGTACATCATATCAAAAGATGATTCTTAGTTTTTATTCTAATTAGGGTCCAATAAGCCCAAATAGCAAAGAGAAATAAAAAAAGCAAGTAAACAAATAGGGCCTTAAGGGGATAATATTATTAAGGCTGTTGGGCAAATCCAAACTTTCGAACATCTCTGTAGCATTTTCCTAAAAACGGCAGAGCACTCTTGTCCTAAAGAGGATCTTTGACTAGCGTTTTTTGAAATTTTGCTGCAGTATATGCAGGTCCAATCAAATTGTGAATCAGGCTGTCCAAACTATGGTTGTACAGTATACCGGTACTAGTATAGTAGCGCGGTAGTAATGAATCAAAAATGGTACTATACTCTGTTTCAAAAGTAGCGGTTTCCAATTATTATTATTATTATTATTTTTGACGGGCAGGACAGCTTGTCGTCACGTCGTGACATTGCTAGTTTTGCGAGCAGAGGAGCATGTTCGGCAGGTCACACACACGGAGTACTTACAAGTAGACACAGTGTATTGATAGAAAAGGGAGAACACACGCACTTTGGCCTAAAAACTAACAATAAAGGTGAAGTTATAACACTGATATGCTCCCAGGAAGACGTGCTTTAAGAAATGGCTAGCGAGCTAGCAGCGAACATCCATTTGCAGTCTGCAGTGTTTTAGCTACATCTATATCACTAATCCTCATCTCCATGGCGACAAATAAAGTAAGTTTCTTACAAGTATCATCCCTGCAGGACAAGTAATAGCTAAACATGCTTCACTACACACCGTAGGAGGATACAACAGCTCACCGGCACACCTGAATGTAAACAAATGCCAAGGGTGGATCTACACCTGACATCCACTGTAATGATACCAAGTACAAAAGGGTATCTAGTCAATGCCGCTATGATTACATCAATATTTTTTATCGTCACAAAATCTTTTTTTCCTTTTAAAAAAATCTATATTATGTTTATAAACTCAGGAAATACGTCCCTGGACACATGAGGACTTTGAATATGACCAATGTATGATCCTGTAACTACTTGGTATCAGATCGATACCTGACTTTTTGGTATCATCCAAAACTAATGTAAAGTATCAAACAAGAGAAGAATAAGTGATTATTACATTTTAACAGAAGTGTTGGTAGAGCATGTTAAAAGAGAAAAATAAGCAGATATTAACAGTAAAATAACAAGTAAATTAATAATACATTTTTACAGTGTCCTTTATAATGTTGACAAAATAAAATAATGATAAATGGTAAATAAATGTAAATGGGTTGTACTTGTATAGTGTTTTTTTACTTTCAAGGTACTCAAAGCGCTGACACTATTTACACATTCACACACTGATGGAGGGAGCTGTCATGCAAGGCGCTAACCAGCACCCATCAGGAGCAAGGGTGAAGTGTCTTGCTCAGGACACAACGGACGTGACGAGGTTGGTACTAGGTGGGGATTGAACCAGGGACCCCCGGGTTGCGCACGGCCACTCTCCCAACTACGCCACGCCGTCCCTCGCCGTACTATTTTTTTCAGCTGTAGTTACATGAATCATTAGTAATGTAGCAGCCTAATTTTGAATGGCAGGGTCCCTGCTGTCACATTTTTATAACATTTACATAATAAAAATCAACTACAGGCTTTCCAAATGCTGTGATAAATTAAGCATGATGAGTTGACTTGAAACTGTTTAATGTTGCAATTTTATATGTAGAAGAAAAGTTTTGTCATTTTATTTCATCAAAGCAACAACTTGAGGCAGTTTAATGTTGATTAGCGTGGGCAGAATTTTTATAGTGTTCCCAATGTTAAAATGATAAAGCCATTGTTTACAAATTTGATAAATAAATAACCAAAAAATTTATATTTTGTTGTTTTCTTACTGTACAGAAAATGAACCGAACTGTGACCTCTAAACTGAGGTACATACCGAACCGAAATTTTTGTGTACCGTTACACTCCTAATATATATATATATATTAGGTCAGAAAAAATCAATCAATCAATATTTATTTATATAGCCCTAAATCACAAATGTCTCACAATATGTTTCTGCATACGTCAGCAGACTAATTAGGAGCCTTTGTTTGTTTACTTACTACTAAAAGACAAGTTGTCTAGTATGTTCACTATTTTATCTAAGGACTAAATTGTTTTTCAATTGCAAAAAGAAACACACGTTTAATGTACCATCGCTTATCCGAGGTCAGGTCGCGGGGGCAACAGCCTAAGCAGGGAAACCCAGACTTCCCTCTCCCAGGCCACTTCGTCTAGCTCTTCCCGGGGGATCCCGAGGCGTTCCCAGGCCAGCCGGGAGACATAGCCCCCGTGGCCTCCTACCAGCTGGACGTGCCCTAAACACCTCCCTAGGGAGGCGTTCGGGTGGCATCCTGACCAGATGCCCGAACCACCTCATCTGGCTCCTTTCGATGTGGAGGAGCAGCGGCTTTACTTTGAGTTCCTCCCGGGTGGCAGAGCTTCTCACCCTATCACTGGCGGAGGAAACTTATTTTGGCTGCTTGTACCCGTGATCTTATCCTTTCGGTCATGACCCAAAGCTCATGACCATAGGTGAGGATGGGAACGTAGATCGACCGGTAAATTGAGAGCTTTGCCTTCCGGCTCAGCTCCTTCTTCACCACAACGGATCGGTACAACGTCCGCATTACTGAAGACGCCGCACCGATCCGCCTGTCGATCTCACGATCCACTCTTCCTCCACTCGTGAACAAGACTCCTAGGTACTTGAACTCCTCCACTTGGGGCAGGGTCTCCTCCCCAACCCGGAGATGGCACTCCACCCTTTTCCGGGCGAGAACCATGGACTCGGACTTGGAGGTGCTGATTCTCATTCCGGTCGCTTCACATTCGACTGCAAACCGATCCAGTTTAATGTACCCTAAGATCTTTTTTCAAAATAAAGGCAATGATGCCATTTTTTGTGGTGCCCTTCATTTAGAAAAGTATCAAAACACATTTTGGTACCGGTACCAAAATATTGGTATCGGGATAACCCTAGTCCAAACTTTGAAACAGCCATATGATGTACAGAACTATTAAAGGATGAGGGAGGTATTAAGATCAATGGTTCTCAAACATTTTTCACCAAATACCACTTCGAAAAAACTTGTCCCTCCAAGTACCACCAAAATGACCAATATTAAAATACAGTAGTAGCGTAGTAGGCCCTCCAAGTATTATTAAAACAAGGCAGTCTTATTTTAACAAGTATATTTAATTTGTTTTTGCACTGCAACAGTACACACAGTTTGAACAGTAACACTGTGTTTGAATATTTAATTGGGGGATTATTTGGTGTACCACTAGATGGAGCCTGCGTACCACAGTTTAAGAATCCTTGATTTAGTTTTTCGATTATTTTTAAGGGAAGGGGGTAATTTGATATGTAATAAATTGTATTTCTGGCAAATATATATGTCAAAAACTCAATAAACAAATGTTTTTTTTTAAAGAATTACTGATCTAGATACATTTAAAGATGCTAACACACATCCAATCTCAGTCAATATTTGTTATATGGACATCTTAGCACCACTATAGCAGATTCTGTACGGTTGCACTTAACAACAATCGTAACCCATGTTGGAATGTTTACAGCTCACCATGACTTTGGACACTTCTATGGATCCAGCTATGTGGCAGCTCCTGATGGCAGCCGCACACCAGGACTCTCTCGGATCCGCGATGGGTTGCTGGTAGTAGAAATGGATCTCAACCTGAACCGTCAAATCAGCGACAAATGGAGCTTTAAGGTAAACAAACTCAAGCAGATGATTAAACATATTGATTCCTACTTTTAATACATTTGTGCTTAAAGCAATATTGTGAGAGTTTTACCACAAACCAAATGGGACACTTTGGCCATATTTTACCCCCTAAAATAGTACTTATAATGTCCCGTATACAGGACTGCCTCAGAAAATTTGAATATTGTGATGAAGTCCTTTATTTTCTGTAATGCAACTAAAAACATGAAAATGTCATACATTCTGGATTCAGTACACATCAAATGAAATATTGCAAGCCTTTTATTATTTTAATATTGCCGATTATGGCATACAGCTTAAGAAAACTCAAAAATCAAAACAATCAAAAACTAAATCAAACATTTGAAAATGTCAATTAATGCACTCAGTACTTGGTTGTGAATCCTTTTGCACGGATTACTGCATCAATGTGGCGTGGCATGGAAGCAATCAGTCTGTGGCATTGCTGAAATGGATGCACAGGATGCTTCAATAGCGGCCTTCAGCTCATTTGCATTATTGGGTCTGGTGTCTTTCAGCTTATTCTTCACAATACCCCACAAATTCTCCATAGGGTTCAGGTCAGGGGATTTGGCAGGCCAATTGAGGACAGTAATGCCATGGTCAGTACGCCAGTTACTGGTGGTTTTGGCACTGTGGGCTGGTGCCAGATTATGTTGGAAAATGAAATCATCATCCTCATAGAGCTTTTCAACAGATACATCTACAATAGCCGTATTCCAATGGTGAAGTCACCCCTGAACTCAAGACAACGGAAGAAGCGTCTGACTTAAGCTATGGAAAAGAAGCACTGGACAGTTGCAGAGTGGTCCAGAGTCTTGTTTTCAGACAAAAGCAAGTTTTGTATTTCATTTGGAAGTCAAGGCGCTAGAGTCTGGAGGAAGGCAGGAGAGAAGCAAAATCCAAGTTGCTTGAAATCCAGAGTGAATTTCCCACAGTCAGCAATGGATTGGGGAGCCATGCCAGCTGCTGGTGTTGGTCCACTTTGTTTCATCAAGTCCAGAGTTAATGCAGCTGTGTACTAAGAGATTTTAGAGCACCACATGCTTCCATTTGTTGAAAAGCTCTATGGAGATGATGATTTCATTTTCTAGCATGATCTGGCACCTGCCCACGGTGCCAAAACCACCAGTAACTGGTGTACTGATCATGGCATTACTGTCCTCGATTGGCCTGCCAACTCCCCTGACCTGAACCCCATAGAGAATTTGTGGGGTATTGTGAAGAAAAAGCTGAAAGATACCAGACCCAATAATGCAAATGAGCTAAAGGCCGCTATTGAAGCATCCTGGGCATCCATAACACCTCAGCAATGCCACGCTGCATTGAGGCAGTAATCCGTGCAAAAGGATTCCCAACCAAGTATCAATCCATCAATCAATCAATGTTTATTTATATAGCCCCAAATCACAAATGTCTCAAAGGACTGCACAAATCATTACGACAACAACATCCTCGGAAGAACCCACAAAAGGGCAAGGAAAACTCACACCCAGTGGGCAGGGAGAATTCACATCCAGTGGGACGCCAGTGACAATGCTGACTATGAGAAACCTTGGAGAGGACCTCAGATGTGGGCAACCCCCCCCCCCCTCTAGGGGACCGAAAGCAATGGATGTCGAGCGGGTCTAACATGATACTGTGAAAGTTCAATCCATAGTGGCTCCAACACAGCCGCGAGAGTTCAGTTCAAGCGGATCCAAGACAGCAGCGAGAGTCCCGTCCACAGGAAACCATCTCAAGCGGAGGCGGATCAGCAGCGTAGAGATGTCCCCAACCAATAAAGGCGAGCGGTCCATCCTGGGTCCCGACGAGCGGTCCATCCTGGGTCTCGACTCTGGACACCCAGTACTTCATCCATGGTCATCGGACCGGACCCCCTCCACAAGGGAGGGGGGGACATAGGAGAAAGAAAAGAAGCGGCAGATCAACTGGTCTAAAAAGGAGGTCTATTTAAAGGACAGAGTATACAGATGAGTTTTAAGGTGAGACTTAAATGCTTCTACTGAGGTAGCATCTCGAACTGTTACCGGGAGGGCATTCCAGAGTACTGGAGCCCGAACGGAAAACGCTCTATAGCCCGCAGACTTTTTTTGGGCTCTAGGAATCACTAATAAGCCGGAGTCTTTTGAACGCAGATTTCTTGCCGGGACATACGGTACAATACAATCGGCAAGATAGGATGGAGCTAGACCGTGTAGTATTTTATACGTAAGTAGTAAAACCTTAAAGTCACATCTTAAGTGCACAGGAAGCCAGTGCAGGTGAGCCAGTACAGGCGTAATGTGATCAAACTTTCTTGTTCTTGTCAAAAGTCTAGCAGCCGCATTTTGTACCAACTGTTATCTTTTAATGCTAGACATGGGGAGACCCGGAAATAATACGTTACAGTAATCGAGACGAGACGTAACAAACGCATGGATAATGATCTCGGCGTCTTTAGTGGACAAAATGGACAAAAAGTACTGAGTGCATTAATTGACATTTTCAAATGTTTGATTTTGTTTTGCTGTTTTAAATCTTTTTTTTTTAGTTGGTCTGAGGAAACATTCTATTTTTTTGAGATAGGATTTTTGAGTTTTCTTAAGCTGTATACCATAATCAGCTATATTAAAATAATAAAAGGCTTGCAATATTTCAGTCAATGTGTAATGAATCCAGAATGTATGACATTTTCATGTATTTAGTTACCGGTACATTACAGAAAATAAAGGACTTTATCACAATATTCTAATTTTCCAAGACAATCCTTTGTGTTCCATTGGGCTTAGTACTTTGAAGAGAAGGCAGTAACAGTGTAGTGTTGTGAATTACAATTGACGATGTGGGCTGCAGAGGGCAGTGTGGATGAATGATCAGCAGCCATGAGCTTGTTTTCAAAAGAAGCCTACCATTATGGCCACTGGCAATGCATTGTGGGAAATGGGAGACCTCTATAACAGCGCTATATAAGCGAAACACGGAGAAAAGGTTGACTTGTTCACAAACACCTATTATTCAAATCCAGCCAGCATTAAAATAGGGTCATTCAAAATAGTTCAAATATATTGAGCATCTCATTCACGTAAAGTCGTGCTCGTAAGTTTACATACCCTGGGAGAATTTATAATTTCTTGGCCAAAGTAATTTGGAGTGACGGCTTTCTTCTGGCGACTCGACCATGCAGCCCATTT
Source organism: Nerophis ophidion (assembly GCF_033978795.1). Classification (NCBI taxonomy): domain Eukaryota; kingdom Metazoa; phylum Chordata; class Actinopteri; order Syngnathiformes; family Syngnathidae; genus Nerophis; species Nerophis ophidion. The sequence continues at coordinate 70,759,644 of NC_084617.1, forward strand.
TTCTTCAAGTGCCTCCTTATTGTGCATCTTGAAATAGCCACAACACAATTTCTCAGAGTCCTGTATTTCAGCTGAAGTTATTTGCGGATTTTTCTTTGCATCTCAAACAATTTTCCTGGTAGTTGTGGCTGAAATCCTTGCTGGTCTACATGAATCCCTCATTTTCCACTTCTTAATCAGCGTTTGAACACTGCTGATTGGCAGTCTCATTTTATTGGATGTCTTTTTATACCCCTTTCCTGTTTTATGCAGTTCAATTACCTTTTCTCGCAGACCCTTTGACAATTCTTTTGCCTTCCCCATGACTCAGAATCCAGAAACATCTGTGCACTGGATGAAAGTTGCAATAGTCTGTCAGAAGCCCAGAAACTTACTGACCTTTTACACACACATTAATTACAAACAAATATATCACAGGTGAGCATTGGAACCTTGATTAGCCATTCAAACCTGTTTGAGTTAAATTTTGTGGATGTTATCAGATCAAAGTCACTAGTGCAGGGGTCGGGAACCTTTTTGGCCAAGAGAGCCATACAAGCCAAATATTTTAAAAATTATTTCCGTGAGAGCCATATAATATTTTATTCAAGACTGAATACAACTAAATCCGCGCTTTTTTAAGTAAGACCAACATTTTTAGTGTATAATAAGTCTCTTATTCTTTTTAATAACATTGTTATTCTGAAGCTAACCAACAATAAATAAAATACTTTTTACCATTAATGCGACTTCTTGAACAGGTGCGGTAGAAACCGGATGGATGGATTAAAATGCATGAGAATGTTTTATATTTTGAACGTTATTTTTGACACTGTGATTACCAGCGGAATTATTCATTACTTACCGTGTTAAGCAATGTCAACTAAGATTGATCTGAGAGCCAGGTGCAGTCATCAAAAGAGCCACATCTGGCTCTAGAGCCATAGGTTCCCTACCCCTGCACTAGGGTATGTAAACTTTTGATCAGGGCCATTTGGGTACTTTCTTTTGTCATTTTGATTTAAATATAGAGTAAACACAGTTGTTTTCCAATAAATGGATTCACACAACCTTTAGGCATAAGTGGAAGAAAGGTTTTTTTGTGTTATCATTCATATTCTCTGAAGAATGGCCAGGAAATCATAAATTCTCACAGGGTTTGTAAACTTATGAGCACAACTGTGTTAGCAATTGTGACAAATACGTCACATCAGGTTTTCCGTAGCAAATTAAATTAATGGCTGGCTAAAACTAAAGCATGATAGCGATATTTTCCTGGCTTGTTTTGTGTGAATTTATTGAAAAGAATATTGCACCGGTGAATTATTTGACATCTCATTAGAACATTCAAATTGTTAAACGGCCCGAAATTGACTAGCGGTAGAAATTGATTGATTGATTGATTGAAATGTGTATTAGTAGATTGCACAGTACAGTACATATCGCACTAAATGGTAACACCCGAATACGTTTTTCAACTTGTTTAAGTCAGGGTCCACGTTAACCAATTCATGGTAATGTTAAAAAAAATGGATGAATGACTTTAAAAGTATCTTTCATTGCAAAAAAAACAAAAAACGTTTTGAACATTAGCTTGCTTGCATGGTACAGCTGCCACTTTGGGGAAGCCACAAGCGTTGTCAGATGCGAAATGTCAAATTATCGTCCAGTAAACTTAAACTGGGGCGCTAATTAATATAATACCTCTTCTCACTCCTGCGCTTACCAAAGGCATGCAGCAAAAATTTGAGTGTGATGTAAGGATAACATCATGAAAAGCACATTTAATTAAAAAAAATGTTATGGTCTTCCCTTTACTTATAAATGAAATCCATGCAAGCTCCTTCTGATTAAAAGCATCAATAACTTGTTTATAGAAGTCTTCCTTATCTTTCTTCAGTTTTAAAGGTCTCTCTGTCTTGATGGAGATCTTCCTTTATTACCTCCTGCTTCGATTGAAAGTTCAGTTCAGAAAACTGCTATCAGACCGCTGCTATCAGTTAGCTCGGCTCCTCAAGTGCGGATGACGACAGAATTATCCTCGGACAACTACCCCTCCCGTTCTGCCCTGTGGGTGATCTCTTTATCCCACCGCTGCCACCATGAAGTGTTATTGTATAAATAATACGCTGGGTATTTAGGACTGGAACATGCTTTATTTCAGCCAGGTTGTTAGGAGTGTTACATCCTAAAAGGTCCGTCGTTCACCCCAGGCGTCATTTCCGTCCCAGAACATATCACGTCACTCATTGTCACTTCTTCTGCAGCCGAGTAGTCGCAAGAAGGATCACTAGCGCCCTCTACCACCAGGAGACGGTAGTCATTTAATGACTCATATTTGACACACGCAGCTACGGTATATTAATAAAACATAGCTGCTTACTGTTCTTTTTAGCATACCGGTATTCAATAGATTGGATTTTAAATTCTACTGAATAGCTCTAAATTTTCTTCCCTTTATGCGATTTCAAATTACCATTTTGAAAATGATGACAGGGGAAGTGTCACTCGTGACGTCACGAGTTTGACCCGGCGGTAATACTAAGCATGCACTAATTATTTTGCGTAGCGAGTTTGACTTGGCAGTAATTCAAGGCAGGCGCATACTATATGCCCGGCGGCAATTCAAGGAAATATGGTAGTCATAATTGGGTTAATATTGCTTCTTTATGCTTTCTTTTTTTAGTTTATTGTTGGTATGAAGCTTTTTTTGTGTGTTAATACCACTGGTATAAAATCGACAGAACTGTGATTTAAAAGCCTTCCAATAAAATGTAAATTCTGTTTCTGCAGATGACTGGGCGCTATTCCGAGTATGCAGAGGAACTCACCCAAGCTGTCAGACATGACTACAAGCCCAATGTAGTGAAAGAATAGCTCACAAAGCCTCTAACGCACGTTGATAAACCTCCACAGCATGAGACTAAAATGTTGTCATTTGTACTTTATTTTGAAACATAAATTAAAACCCACTCTGTGTACTGTATATGTCATGTTTAATTTAAACAGTATTTACTAAATTCCATGTGAAAAGTGTAGTGCAACTTTACACCAGAATGACAAGGATAATAACCAGTGAGGATGTGATACATTGTTCTCTTACTTCGAGAATGAATACGTTTAGTCCCTTTTGTCAAAACTTTGTTCTGTCTTTGATGTTTCCATGACACCAAGTGTTTTTCACTTATGAAAACATAACAAATACAAGAGAATAAAACAGATGAATTCATAGTCAAGTGTGTTCTTCTTAAGGCAGCATTTGCTTTAAAATATTTCATTGAATTTCCCTTTGGGGATTAACAGAGTGTTATCTGTGATTGGACCATGTTCCATACATGCACTAGACACCTGCACAATCTAACAAAAAACTCCATCAATCCAAAGATAAACACAATGCTCAGTTTATCTTACAGACCCCAAATCAAGTGAAGTTGGCACATTGTGTAAATGGGAAATAAAAACAGAATACAATGATTTGCAAATCCTTTTCAACCTATATTCAATTGAATAGACTGCAGAGACAAGATACTTAACGTTCGAACTGTAAATTTTTTGTATTTTTTGCAAATATTAGCTCATTTGGAATTTGATGCCTGCAACATGTTTCAAAAAAGCTGGCACAAGCAGCAAAAAAGATTGGGAAAGTTGAGGAATGCTCATCAAACACTTATTTGGAGCATGCCACGGGTGAAGAGGCTAATTGGGAACAGGTGGGTGCCATGTTTGGCTATAAAAGCAGCTTCCATGAGCTGCTCAGTCATTCAGAAACAAGGAAGGGCGAGGGTCACCACTTTGTGAACAAATGGGTGAGCAAATTGTCGAACAGTTTAAGAACAACATTTCTCAAGGAGCTATTGCAAGGAATTGAATTGTTTCATCATCTACAATCCGCAAATCATCAAAAGGTTCAGAGAATCTGGAGAAATCACTGCACGTAAGCGGCGATATTACGGACCTTCGATCCTTCAGGTGGTACTGCATCAAAAAGCGACATCGGTGTGTAAAGGATATCACCACATGGGCTCAGGAACACTTCAGAAAACCACTGTCAGTAACTACAGTTGGTCGCTACATCTGTAAGTGCAAGTTAAAACTATACTATGCAAAGCCAAAGTCATTTATCAACAACACCCAGAAACGCCGCCGGCTTCACTGGGCCTGAGCTCATCGAGGATGGACTGAAGTGGAAAGGTATTCTGTGGTCTGATGAGTCCACATTTCAAATTGTTTATGGAAACTGTGGCTGTTGTGTCCTCCGGACCAAAGAGGAAAACAACTATACGGGTCTGTTATAGGCACAAAGTTAAAAAAAAACAGCATCTGTGACAGTATGGGGGTTTATTAGTGCCCAAGGCATGGGTAACTTTCCAATCTGTGAAGGCACTATTAACGCTGAAAGGTCCATACAGGTTTTGGAGCAACATATGTTGCCATCTAAGCAATGTTATCATGGACGCCCCTGCTTATTTCAGCGAGACAATGCCATGGCTTCGTAGTAAGAGTGTGGGTACTAGACTGGCCTGCCTGTAGTCCAGATCTGTCTCCCATTGAAAATTTGTTTAGCTTTATGAAGCCTAAAATACCACAATGGAGACTGTTAAACAACTTAAGCTGTACATCAAGCAAGAATGGCAAATAATTCCACTGAAAAAATGTGTCTCCTCAATTCCCAAATGTTTACTGAGTGTTGTTAAAAGGAAAGGCCATGTAACACGGTGGTAAAATCGCCCATGACGATTAAATTCTAAGGTCATGATTATTTGCAAAATAACTTTCTTAGTTGGAACATTAAATATCTTGTCTTTGCAGTCTATTCAATTGAATATAAGTTGAAAAGGATTTGCAAATCATTGTATTCTGTTTTTATTTACGAATGACACAACGTGCCAACTTCACGAGTTGTTAGTTCCAAATCATGTTGTCACTTACTCCAGGTCTCCTGAGAGCAGACCATGTTGACTCCACACATGGCTGCAACTCGGACTATTTCGCCAACCCTGCTTTGCACAGCGCTGACCTGTAATGAGACGACCAGTGTGTTTCCAGCAGGAGTTACATCTTTGCAGTCTATTCAACTGAATATAAGTTGAAAAGGATTTGCAAATCATTGTATTCTGTTTTTATTTACCAATTACACAACGTGCCAACTTCACTGCTTTTGGGTTTTGTACTTTCTCCCTTTCATGTAGACAAATACTGGAAACACCTCTTACTATCGCAGTGCAGTAATACACATATACTGTAGATAGTATTATAGAAGTGGGATAGCATCCTTACAAACTGAGCATTATTATCTTTGCAAAGGTAGAATTGAATTACCTGAGACTTTCAAAGCTCCACACGTTGTCATTTGGTGAACAAGTGACTTTTTCAAAAGTAATGCTGAAGCTCTAACACAAATGATTTTAAATAAAGCGATTAGTGTCAGAAGAAGACCTGAATAAAGTGTACCCACTACTTCCTGAAAACTCCTATTTTAGGTCATTTGTCGCAATTCATCTAGCAGGGGTACCTCAGTTTTCAAACGCCTCACTTTGTGTGATCCGACAAAAAATCTTGGCCAAAATATTTCCCTCATTTTTTGTCCGACCACACATTGCGCAAAAACAAATTTCAGAGTGCCCACAGACTTCCATGTGTTGGCCTCTGCAAACATTATTTTAATCATTTCAATGATCATTTAATTCAGGGGTCACCAACGCGGTGCCCGCGGGCACCAGGTAGCCCGTAAGGACCAGATGAGTCGCCCGCTGGCCTGTTCTAAAAATAGCTCAAATAGCAGCACTTACCAGTGAGCTGCCTCTATTTTTAAATTTTATTTATTTACCAGCAAGCTGGTCTCGCTTTGCTCGACATTTTTAGTTCTAAGAGAGACAAAACTCAAATTGAATTTGAAAATCCAAGAAAATATTTTAAAGACTTGGTCTTCACTTGTTTAAATAAATTCATTTATTTTTTTACTTTGCTTCTTATAACTTTCAGAAAGACAATTTTAGAGAAAAAATACAACCTTAAAAATTTTAGGATTTTTAAACACATATACCTTTTAAATTCCTTCCTCTTCTTTCCTGACAATTTAAATCAATGTTCAAGTAATTTTTTTTTTTATTATTGTAAAGAATAATAAATCAATTTTAATTTAATTCTTCATTTTAGCTTCTGTTTTTTGCAACAAAGAATATTTGTGAAATATTTCTTCAAAGTTATTATGATTAAAATTCCCAAAAATTATTCCGGCAAATCTAGAAAATCTGTAGAATCAAATTTAAATCTTATTTCAAAGTCTTTTGAATTTATTTTAAATTTTTTGTTCAGGAAAATCTAGAAGAAATAATGATTTGTCTTTGTTAGAAATATAGCTTGGTCCAATTTGTTATATATTCTAACAAAGTGCAGATTGGATTTTAACCTATTTAAAACATGTCATCAAAAATATATGTTTATTGTGAGAAATCATTGAGATGATCAGTGTTTCCACAAAGATAAATATCATTAATTATTAATAATAACATAGAGTTAAAGGTAAATTGAGCAAATTGGCTATTTCTGGCAATTTATTTAAGTGTGTAGCTCTTCGCATTTATCAGTACCTAAGAAGTAGCTCTTGGTTTCAAAAAGGTTGGTGACCCCTGATCTTATTGTATTCTGCAACATTTTCTGCATGTACAACACTATGAAATGTGTTCATATTTTTGACTGTAATAGATTAATTGGTTCTACATTTTTTCTGAGGGGGAAAAATGATCCAGTTTTCATTCAATTCTGATTACTAACAAAAACCAAGGTACCTCTGTGTTGTAGTTTCTCTTAATCCGCTTAAGGTAAAAAAAAAAAAAACAACAACACATGATTAAATAATTAAAATTCATACTTAAACACTCAAATACAATATAAAACAATTCAGCATTACCTATTCAGTTCAATCCCGAACTGAGTCCAGGCTAAGTGGTGTTGGCTTTATAAAGGGGGAATAAGGTAATGGAGTCTTCTTAGTGTGACGTGTTGGACCCAATAGCACCGACGAGGATGACCAAACAGGATCTGGACCAAAGAAGGAAGTTGTCAACTTCCATAATGTCAAACAAGCGTCAATCAGCTCTCCTTAAAGATAAAGAGAATGTCCTCATCTGTCCCGTAGCTCCGTCGAGCCTCCTCGAAGTTCGTGACGGAAGTGCAGCAGACACCTGAAGTAAACAGAACATGAGATATCGTCAAAGCATTTTTGCAGCTTTGTGAAATATTTTCTTGCACCGTATGATGAAAAAAAATGATCAAATGATATTTATTCAGGTGTACTGGAGAGGAGGCTTCGCCGGATAGTCGAACCTCGGATTCAGGAGGAACAGTGTGGTTTTCGTCCTGGTCGTGGAACTGTGGACCAGCTCTATACTCTCGGCAGGGTTCTTGAGGGTGCATGGGAGTTTGCCCAACCAGTCTACATGTGCTTTGTGGACTTGGAGAAGGCATTCGACCGTGTCCCTCGGGAAGTCCTGTGGCGAGTGCTCAGAGAGTATGGGGTATCGGACTGTCTTATTGTGGCGGTCCGCTCCCTGTATGATCAGTGCCAGAGCTTGGTCCGCATTGCTGGCAGTAAGTCGAACACATTTCCAGTGAGGGTTGGACTCCGCCAAGGCTGTCCTTTGTCACCCATTCTGTTCATAACTTTTATGGACAGAATTTCTAGGCGCAGCCAAGGCGTTGAGGGGATCCGGTTTGGCGGCCACGGGATTAGGTCTCTGCTTTTTGCAGATGATGTAGTCCTGATGGCTTCATCTGGCCGGGATCTTCAGCTCTCACTGGATCGTTTCGCAGCCGAGTGTGAAGCGACCGGAATGAGAATCAGCACCTCCAAGTCCGAGTCCATGGTTCTCGCCCGGAAAAGGGTGGAGTGCCATCTCCGGGTTGGGGAGGAGACTCTGCCCCAAGTGGAGGAGTTCAAGTACCTAGGAGTCTTGTTCACGAGTGGGGGAAGAGTGGATCGTGAGGTCGACAGGCGGATCGGTGCGGCGTCTTCAGTAATGCGGACGTTGTATCGATCCGTTGTGGTGAAGAAGGAGCTGAGCCGGAAGGCAAAGCTCTCAATTTACCGGTTGATCTACGTTCCCATCCTCACCTATGGTCATGAGCTTTGGGTCATGACCGAAAGGATAAGATCACGGGTACAAGCGGCCGAAATGAGTTTCCTCCGCCGGGGGGCGGGTCTCTCCCTTAGAGATAGGGTGAGAAGCTCTGCCATCCGGGAGGAAGTCAAAGTAAAGCCGCTGCTCCTTCACATCGAGAGGAGCCAGATCAGGTGGTTCGGGCATCTGGTCAGGATGCCACCCGAACGCCTCCCTAGGGAGGTGTTTAGGGCACGTCCAGCTGGTAGGAGGCCACGGGGAAGACCCAGGACACATTGGGAAGACTATGTCTCCCGTCTGGCCTGGGAACGCCTCGGGATCCCCCGGGAAGAGCTGGACGAAGTGGCTGGAGAGAGGGAAGTCTGGGCTTCCCTGCTTAGGCTGCTGCCCCCGCGACCCGACCTCGGATAAGCGGAAGATGATGGATGGAAGGATGGATATACCGTTTATGACGAGTAATATTGAGCAAAAAGGTCAAATTTTTTTTCCTACCAAGAAAAGTGCACTTGTTATTAGTGAGAATATACTTACTTTAAGGTATTTTTGGGTTCATTGAGGTCAGCTCATATTACTTGTTTTGGAAAGTCTTGACAAGCTGAATTTTCTCGTTCTATTGGCAGATCATTTTGCTTAGTTCAAGTAAAAATACCCCTCATTTTTTGTATTTTTTTTTTCTTGTTTTTGAACCCTGACTTTTTGCAGTGTATTAGTTTCCCCTGATGGGATGCGAATACTCACGGTCAGAATATGCAGGGTTGTTGTACAGAATGCAGCCAGTGGTTCTGTTGAAGCCGCGCACGACCACAAAATGACCCTGGTACTCGGGCTTCCTGCAGAAACACTTCTGGCCCACAGGGAGGAAGCAGCAGTATTTGACAGGTGCAGAGCAGAGTTCACATGTCAAGATGACGGCGTTGATGAGCACGATGGCAACATGACGCTGTTCCAGGTGGGACTCAATTTCCTGAATAGTCACAGAGCTGTGAAGAGACGAGAAACAGAATTATTATCAGAAACAAGGCCACACGAGCCACTTTCGATCAAGGATGCCTACCATTTCTTTACCAGCACGCCATTTTTCTCTGCTTCAAGGAAAAGCTCATTGACTCGATCTTCTTCCATATCAAAATGCTTTTTATAAAATGACTGCAAACAAAGAAAAACATAGCCATGAACAACTTCATTCATTAATAGTTTTTGTTTGTAGAAATTACAGATGTGTTCTGGGGCAGAACTTTGTTTTAATGGGATACCACAAGCGGCCAGTCACACGTGTGGGTATTGAATTACAGTCATAGTCAAAAGTTTACATACAATTGTAAAGAACATAATGTCATGGCTATACTGAGTTTTTTTGCGATTGAGTGATTGGAGAACATAGTTGTTGGTCACAAAAAACATTCATGAAGTTTGGTTGTTTAATTAATTTAATATGGGTCTACTGAAAATGTGAGCAAATCTGCTGGGTCAAAAGTATACATACAGCAATGTTAATATTTGGTTACATGTCCATTGGCAAGTTTCACTGCAATAAGGCACTTTTGGTAGCCATCCACAAGTTTCCAGTTGAAATTTTTGACCACTCCTCTTGACAAAATTGGTGTAGTTCAGCTAAATTTGTTGGTTTCCTGACATGGATTTGTTTCTTCCGGACTTTGGGAAGGCCATTCTAAAACCTTAATTCTAGCCTGATTCAACCATTCCTTGACCACTTTTGATGTGTGTTTGGGGTCATTGTCATGTTGGAACACCCAACTGCACCTAAGACCCATTCTCCGGGCTGATGATTTTAGGTTGTCCTGAAGAATTTGGAGATAATCCTCCTTTTTCATTGTCCCATTTACTCTCTGTAAAGCACCAGGTCCATTTGCAGCAAGACAGACCCAGAGCATAATACTACCTCCAACATGCTTGACGGTAGGGATGGTGTTCCTGGGACTAAAGGTCTCACCTATTGCCGGGTATTGTGGCCAAACAGCTCAAAGTTTGTTTCATCTAACCACAAAACTTTTTTTTTTCCCCCAAGATGGCGCTGTTGTAGTGGCTGCTGTTGGCAGGAGCTCTGTGCTCTTGTGTCATCCTTTTGTGTTTCCCTCTAGTTTTCATGTGTTATTATATTTTTTTGCCTTTTGGTCCGGGACCCTTTGGGACTGTGTGACAAGGGGTGGCACTTTTGTGACCTCTGTGGTGCTTTTTTTTTTTGTGGACTTCTGGATCTGCCTGCTGGGAGCTTTTTGGCCATGGAGACCAGCTGCCGGGTGTCTGCCACACCGGAGTCGGTTTGGAGAGACTGGAGGAGATGCGGATGAGGGGACAGGGCTGCGGAGCTAGCACTGAGTGCTGGGACGGAGAGTCTTCGTGGTGTTTTGGCTGGGTGAGCAGGTGTCGGACACCTCAGTCACCTTGGACGTATCATCGCTCATCCATGCGGACTGGACACTGGCCGGGAGTGGAGTCGTCTGCCTTGGTTGCTTTGTTGGGTCTGCTCCTGTCTCTGGCCCTGCTCCCTCCACCCCAGCGGACAATGGCATGGAACACTGCAGAGGCCACCACAGTGGATATGTTTCTTGTACTTTTTATTCATAGCTGTATGTAGAAGTGTCTGGTTTTATCTGCTGCTTTAATGTCTTTAATGTCCTCTGTGTTCTTTGATGTTTCCCTCTTACACACATGCAAGAGGGATGTGTACTATGGCTATGAGTTGTTTTTTTCCCTTGGCCTCATTCTGCAGCTCCTCTCCAGGGCCCAGGCTAAGACCGATTTTTTTTATTTTATTTTAATCTTCTATTTTTTTCTCCCATTCCCCCACCCTTGTTTACCTGTATCTCATCTTTTTTGTAAGGGGCGCTGGAAGCCGGCAGACCCGTCAGCGATCCTGTTCTGTCTCCCTGTAACGTTTGTCTGATCTTGGATGAGATTGTGCTGAAAATTTTAATTTTCCCGAAGGAACTCTCCTGACTGAATAAATAAAGTACTATCTAATCTAACTTTCCTCCATAAGGTCTTATCTTTGTCCTTGTGAAGTCATATGAAACAAAAATGTAGATGTTTGGCCGCATTTCCCAGCAATATGTGTAAAGGAGAAAAGGCGAGGCCTTTAATCCCAGGAACACCAAACCTACTGTCAAGCATGGTGGTGGTAGTATTATGCTCGCCCCTGTTTTGCTGCCAATTGAACTGGTGCTTTACAGAGAGTAAATGGGACAATGAAAAAGGAGAATTACCTCTGAATTCTTTGGGACAACATAAAATCATCAGCCCGGATGTTGGCTCTTGGGCGCAGTTGGGTGTTCCAACAGGACAATGACCCCAAAGACACGTCAAATGTGGTAAAGGAATGGCTAAATCAGGCTAGAATGAAGGTTTTAGAATGGCCTTCTCAAAACCCTGACTTAAACTGGTGGACAATGTTGAAGAAACAAGGCCATGTCAGGAGAGCAACAAAATTAGCTGAACTGCACCCATTTTGTCAAGAGGAGTGGTCAAAAATTTCAACCAGAAGCTTGTGGATGGCGACCAAAAGTGCCTTATTGCAGTAAACCTTGCCAAAGGACATGTAACCAATTATCAACATTGCTGCATACATACTTATTACCCAGCAGATTTAGTCACATTTTCAGTAGATCCATAATACATTCATAAAAGAGCCAAACTTCATGAATGTTTTTTGTGACAAAAAAGTATGAGCTCCAATCATTCTATCACAAAAAATAACAGTTTATGAAATTATTGGAAATTTAAGACATCCATGACATGATGTTCTTCACAAGTGTATGTAAACTTTTGACCACGACTGTTCAAACTCTCCAAAAGGAGGGATCAGCCCATCCAAGCACAATGAACATTTATAATTTTACTTGGTTCCATTACTGTTAATGTGGATTGTTTACAGTTTGTACGTTGATTAAAGTTTCATTTAGATATTAGATAAAGTAAAGGTGCTTTTATAAAAGAACAGAATGAGCAAATTATAAGAATAAATATAAAAGCACTGAACACAAAAGGGCTTATGAACACAGAAACCCCTTATGCTAAAATATGAGGCTGCATATAACACTAAATTTAGAGAAGCTTGCGAGTCAGCTCTCACTCATCAAAAAGCCAGACTTCTCACCAGTTGTGCAATTGTACCTGATTCCTAAAGCCCTTATCAACACCCAGTGTCTGCGTGTAGAAGCAATGCTTGATTCCGAGATGGCACATGAGGTAGGCCAGGTCAATAGTCCACACACTCTCTGTCATCTTCAGCTCTCCGCATGCCCTCTGGAACTCCTCATCGCTGATGGGATGCAGATACCTGCCACAGGACAGTCACAGGCTCACTCATACTCCTTCTACTACTCACTAAACGCTTATAATGTAGATATGGTTTACTTGGGGGGTTTTATTTGGGGGGAAATGAGCTCCAATGGCTCTTTGTATGGGGCTTCACGGTGGAAGACGGGTTAGTGCGTCTGCCTCACAATACGAAGGTCCTGAGCAGTCAGGGTTCAAATCCAGGCTCGGGATCTTTCTGTGTGGAGTTAGCATGTCCTTCCCGTGAATGCGTGGGTTCCCTCTGGGTACTCCGGCTTCCTCCCACTTCCAAAGACATGCACCTGGGGATAGGTTGATTGGCAACACTAAATTGGCCCTAGTGTGTGAATGTGAGTGTGAATGTTGTCTATCTGTGTTGGCCCTGCGATGAGGTGGCGACTTGTCCAGGGTGTACCCTGCCTTCCGCCCGATTGTAGCTGAGATAGGCACCAGCGCCCCCTGCGACCCCAAAGGGAATAAGCGGTAGAAAATGGATGGATGGATGGGCTCTTTGTATGCTGAAGGTTGCCGACCCCTGGCATAGGTTGATTGGCAACACTAAATTGGCCCTAGTGTGTGAATGTTGTCTGTCTATCTGTGTTGGCCCTGCGATGAGGTGGCGACTTGTCCAGGGTGTACCCTGCTTTCCGCCTGATTGTAGCTAAGATAGGTACCAGCGCCCCCGCGACCCCAAAGGGAATAAGCGGTAAAAAATGGATGGGCTCTTTGTATGCTGGAGGTTGCCGACCCATGGGATAGGTTGATAGGCAACACTAAATTGGCCCTAGTGTGTGAATGTGAGTGTGAAGGTTGTCTGTCTATCTGTGTAGGTCCTCCGATGAGGTGGCGACTTGTCCAGGGTGTACCCCGCCTTCCACCCGATTGTAGCTGAGATAGACTCCACCGCCCCCCGCGACCCCAAAGGGAATAAGTGGTAGAAAATAGATAGATGGATGGATGGTTCTAGCCTGTGAAAGTTCCTTTGCATTCATTTTTTAGACCTTGCAGCCTTAACACGATTGCCCCTGTCGGCCACCGTACACACCGGTGTTCTAGGTCTAGTCCTGCAGAATGACTTACCTGAGAACCATTCTGGAGCAGGCGAGCCCACAGTCCCAGTGGTACAGCTGCCGAACAACCGGTACATCCAGCAAGACGGCATCATCTTGGGAGAACACAGTTTGAATACAACCGTTCTGGCGCAAGTGTGGCCGGTGTTGTGCCGAATTATGCGCCCCCGCCTTAGAATGCACCCCCTGGCGGGAGCACGCTTACATCACTCGCTTGCCTCACTCGTCTTCAAAAAGTATCTAAACTCGGCTCTGCAATCGCCCCTTTCGGCATAAAAAAGTACATAAAAAGGTGAAATAATTCAAGTTTTCCTTACTTGTGGATGGGTTCAAAATTGTGAGCCTTTAATGATTTTGCCGTCATTCGAGTGGCTTAATTCGCCGTCATTCAAGTGCCTGAAATCGCCTCTTTCGGGATAAAAAAAGTACATAACAAGGTAAAATAATCCAAGTTTTCCTTACTTGTGGATGGATTAAAAATTGTGAGCCTTTAATATTTTCGCCTTCATTCAAGTGGCTGAAATCGCCTCTTTCGGCATAAAAAAAGTACATAAGGTAAAATAATCCAAGTTTTCCTTACTTGTGGATGGATTAAAGATTTAGAGCCTTTAATGATTTTGCCGTCATTCAAGTGGCTGAAATCGCATCTTTCGTCATAAAAAAAGTACATAACAAGGTAAAATAATCCAAGTTTTCCTTACTTGTGGATGGATTAAAAATTTTGAGCCTTTAATAATTTCGCCGTCATTCAAGTGGCTGAAATCGCCCCTTTCAGCATAAAAAAAAAGTACATAACAAGGTAAAATAATCCAAGTTTTCCTTACTTGTGGATGGATTCAAAATTGTGAGCCTTTAATGATTTCGCCGTCATTCAAGTGGCTAAAATCGCCTCTTCCGGCATAAAAAAAGTACATAACAAGGTAAAATAATCAAGTTTTCCTCATTTATGGATGGATTAAAAATGTTGAGCCTTTAATGATTTTGCCGTCATTCAAGTGGCTGAAATCGCCTCTTTCGGCATAAAAAAAGTACATAACAAGGTAAAATAATCATCCATCCATCTTCTTCCGCTTATCCGAAGTCGGGTCGCGGGGGCAACAGCCTAAGCAGGGAAACCCAGACTTCCCTCTCCCCAGCCACTTCGTCTAGCTCTTCCTGGGGGATCCCGAGGCGTTCCCAGGCCAGCCGGGAGACATAGTCTTCCCAACGTGTCCTGGGTCTTCACTGTGGCCTCCTACCGGTTGGACGTGCCCTAAACACCTCCCTAGGGAGGCGTTCGGGTGGCATCCTGACCAGATGCCCGAACCACCTCATCTGGCTTCTCTCGATGTGGAGGAGCAGCGGCTTTACTTTGAGTCCCTCCCGGATGGCAGAGCTTCTCACCCTATCTCTAAGGGAGAGCCCCGCCACACGGCGGAGGAAACTCATTTCAGCCGCTTGTACCCGTGATCTTATCCTTTCGGTCATGACCCAAAGCTCATGACCATAGGTGAGGATGGGAACGTAGATCGACCGGTAAATTGAGAGCTTTGCCTTCCGGCTCAGCTCCTTCTTCACCACAACGGATCGGTACAACGTCCGCATTACTGAAGACGCCGCACCGATCCGCCTGTCGATCTCACGATCCACTCTTCCCTCACTCGTGAACAAAACTCCTAGGTACTTGAACTCCTCCACTTGGGGCAGGGTCTCCTCCCCAACCCGGAGATGGCACTCCACCCTTTTCCGGGCGAGAACCATGGACTCGGACTTGGAGGTGCTGATTCTCATTCCGGTCGCTTCACACTCGGCTGCGAACCGATCCAGCGAGAGCTGAAGATCCCGGTCAGATGAAGCCATCAGGACCACATCATCTGCAAAAAGCAGAGACCTAATCCTGCGGTTACCAAACCGGAACCCCTCAACGCCTTGACTGCGCCTAGAAATTCCGTCCATAAAAGTTATGAACAGAATCGGTGACAAAGGACAGCCTTGGCGGAGTCCAACCCTCACTGGAAATGTGTTCGACTTACTGCCGGCAATGCGAACCAAGCTCTGGCACTGATCGTACAGGGAACGGACCGCCACAATAAGACAGTCCGATACCCCATACTCTCTGAGCACTCCCCACAGGACTTCCCGAGGGACACGGTCGAATGCCTTCTCCAAGTCCACAAAGCACATGTAGACTGGTTGGGCAAACTCCCATGCACCCTCAAGAACCCTGCCGAGAGTATAGAGCTGGTCCACAGTTCCACGACCAGGACGAAAACCACACTGTTCCTCCTGAATCCGAGGTTCGACTATCCGACGTAGCCTCCTCTCCAGTACACCTGAATAAACCTTACCGGGAAGGCTGAGGAGTGTGATCCCACGATAGTTGGAACACACCCTCCGGTCCCCCTTCTTAAAGAGAGGAACCACCACCCCGGTCTGCCAATCCAGAGGTACCGCCCCCGATGTCCACGCGATGCTGCAAAGTCTTATCAAGCAAGACAGCCCCACAGCATCCAGACCCTTAAGGAACTCCGGGCGGGTCTCGTCCACCCCTGGGGCCTTGCCACCAAGGAGCTTTTTAACTACCTCAGCGACCTCAGCCCCAGAAATAGGAGAGTCCACCACAGATTCCCCAGGCACTGCTTCCTCATAGGAAGACGTGTTGGTGGGATTGAGGAGGTCTTCGAAGTATTCCTTCCACCTATCCACAACATCCGCAGTCGAGGTCAGCAGAACACCATCCGCACCATACACGGTGTTGATAGTGCACTGCTTCCCCTTCCTGAGGCGGCGGACGGTGGTCCAGAATCGCTTCGAAGCAGTCCGGAAGTCGTTTTCCATGGCTTCCCCGAACTCTTTCCATGTCCGAGTTTTTGTCTCCGCGACCGCTGAAGCTGCACACCGCTTGGCCTGTCGGTACCTGTCCACTGCCTCCGGAGTCCTATGAGCCAAAAGGACCCGATAGGACTCCTTCTTCAGCTTGACGGCATCCCTCACCGCTGGTGTCCACCAAGGGGTTTTAGGATTGCCGCCCCGACAGGCACCAACTACCTTGCGGCCACAGCTCCGATCTGCCGCCTCGACAATAGAGGTGCGGAACATGGTCCACTCGGACTCAATGTCCAGCACCTCCCTCGTGACATGTTCAAAGTTCTTCCGGAGGTGGGAATTGAAACTTTGTCTGACAGGAGACTCTGCCAGACGTTCCCAGCAGACCCTCACAATGCGTTTGGGCCTCCCAGGTCTGTCCGGCATCCCCCCCCACCATCGCAGCCAACTCACCACCAGGTGGTGATCGGTAGAAAGCGCCGCCCCTCTCTTCACCTGAGTGTCCAAAACATGAGGCCGCAAATCCGATGACACAACTACAAAGTCGATCATGGAACTGCGGCCTAGGGTGTCCTGGTGCCAAGTGCACATATGGACACCCTTATGTTTGAACATGGTGTTTGTTATCGACAAACTGTGACAAGCACAAAAGTCCAATAACAAAACACCACTCGGGTTCAGATCCGGGCGGCCATTCTTCCCAATCACGCCTCTCCAGGTTTCACTGTCGTTGCCAACGTGAGCGTTGAAGTCTCCCAGTAGGACAAGGGAATCACCCGGGGGAGCACTTTCCAGTACTCCCTCGAGTGTTCCCAAAAAGGGTGGGTACTCTGAACTGCTGTTTGGTGCATAAGCACAAACAACAGTCAGGACCCGTCCCCCCACCCGAAGGCGGAGGGAGGCTACCCTTTCGTCCACCGGGTTGAACTCCAACGTACAGGCTTTGAGCCGGGGGGAAACAAGAATTGCCACCCCAGCCCGTCGCCTCTCACTGCCGGCAACGCCAGAGTGGAAGAGGGTCCAATCCCTCTCGAGAGAAGTGGTTCCAGAGCCCTTGCTGTGCGTCGAAGTGAGTCCGACTATATCCAGCCGGAATTTCTCGACTTCGCGCACTAGCTCAGGCTCTTTCCCCCCCAGTGACGTGACGTTCCACGTCCCAAGAGCTAGCTTCTGTAGCCGAGGATCGGACCGCCAAGTGCCCTGCCTTCGGCTGTCGCCCAGCTCACAATGCACCCGACCTCTATGGCCCCTGCTATGGGTGGTGAGCCCATTGGAGGGGTGACCCACGTTGCCTCTTCGGGCTGTGCCCGGCCGGGCCCCATGGGAACAGGCCCGGCCACCAGGCGCTCGCCATCGTGCCCCACCTCCGGGCCTGGCTCCAGAGGGGGGCCCCGGTGACCCGCGTCCGGGCGAGGGAAATCTGGGTCCATGGTTTTTCATCTTCATAAAGGTCTTCGAGCTGCTCTTTGTCTGATCCCTCACCTAGAACCTGTTTGCCTTGGGAGACCCTACCAGGGGGCTTTATGCCCCCGGACAACATAGCTCCTAGGATCATTGGGACACGCAAACTCCTCTACCACGATAAGGTTGCAGCTCAGAGAGGAGGTAAAAAATAAGGAGGTAAAATAATCAAGTTTTCCTTATTTATGGATGGATTAAAAATTTTGAGCCTTTAATGATTTTGCCGTCATTCAAGTGGCTGAAATCGCCTCTTTCGGCATAAAAAAAGTACATAAGGTAAAATAATCCAAGTTTTCCTTACTTGTAGATGGATTAAAAATTTAGAGCCTTTAATGATTTTGCCGTCATTCAAGTGGCTGAAATCGACTCTTTTGGCATAAAAAAAAGTACATAATGTGAAATAATCCAAGTTGTCCTTACTTGTGGATGGATTAAAATTTCTGAGCCTTTAATGATTTTGCCGTCATTCAAGTGGTTTTAATGAGTTCGACGTCATTCAAGTGGCTGAAATCGGCTCTTTCGGCATAAAAAAGTTCATAACAAGGTGAAATAATCCAAGTTTTCCTTACTTGTGGATGGATTAAAAATTGTTAGCCTTTAATGATTTTGCCGTTATTCAAGTGCCTTTAATGGTTTTGCCGTCATTCAAGTGGCTGAAATCGCCTCTTTCGGCATGAAAAACGTTCATAAAAAGGTGAAATAATCAAAGTTTTCCATACTTGTGGATGGATTCAAAATTGTGAGCCTTTAATGATTTGGCCGTCATTCAAGTGCCTTTAAGGATTTCGCCGTCATTCAAGTAGCTGAAATCGCCTATTTCGGCATGAAAAAAGTACATAACAAGCAAAATAATCCAAGTTTTCCTTACTTGTGGATGGATTAAAAATTGTGAGCCTTTAATGATTTTGCCGTCATTCAAGTGGCTTTAATGATTTCGCCTTCATTCAAGTGGCTGAAATTGCATATTTCGTCATAAAAAAAGTACATAACAAGGTAAAATAATCCAAGTTTTCCTTACTTGTGGATGGATTAAAAATTTTGAGCCTTTAATGATTTTGCCATCATTCAAGTGGCTGAAATCGCCTCTTTCGGCATAAAAAAAGTTCATAACAAGGTGAAATAATCCAAGTGTTCCTTACTTGTGGATGGATTCGAAATTGTTAGCCTTTAATGATTTCGCCGTCATTCAAGTAGCTGAAATCGCCTATTTCGGCATGAAAAAAGTACATAACAAGCAAAATAATCCAAGTTTTCCTTACTTGTGGATGGATTAAAAATTGTGAGCCTTTAATGATTTTGCCGTCATTCAAGTGGCTTAATTCGCTGTCTTTCAAGTGGCTTAAATCGCCTCTTTCGGCATAAAAAAAGTACATAAAGTGAAATAATCCAAGTTTTCCTTACTTGTGGATGGATTAAAAATTGTGAACCTTTAATGATTTCGCCGTCATTCAGGCTATTCAGATAAGGCGAAAACAATAACCATTTAATATTGAAGTAAGTGAAGTGAAGTATATTTTTATATAGCGCTTTTTCTCTAGTGACTCAAAGCGCTTTACATAGTGAAACCCAATATCTAATTTTTACATTTAAACCAGTGTGGGTGGCAGTGAGAGCAGATGGGTAAAGTGTCTTGCCCAAGGACACAACGGTAGTGACTAGGATGGCGGAAGCGGGGATCGAACCTGCAACCCTCAAGTTGCTGGCACGGCCACTCTCCCAACCGAGCTATACCAATATTGGAATATTTGCTGTTCCGAAAATGTATTGTCTACCTTGACAGCTTACCGTAAAGAATATATACGCAAAAGTAAGCCTCTAGACCAGGGGTCGGGAACCTTTTTGGCTGAGAGAGCCATACAAGCCAAATATTTTTAAAAGCATTTCCGTGAGAGTCATATAATTTATTTATTTTTTAACACTGAATACAACTATATGCGTGCATTTTTAAGTAAGACCAACATTCATAGAGTATAATAAGTCTCTTATTCTTTTTAATAACATTGTTATTCTGAGGCTAACCAAAAATAAATTAAAAAAATCTTACCATTAATGCGACTTCTTGAACAGGTGCGGTAGAAACCAGATGGATGGATGAAAATGCATGAGAATGTTTTATATTTTGAACCTTATTTTTAACACTGTGATTACCAGTGGAATTATTCATTACTTATCGTGTTAAGCAATGTCAGCTAAGATTTATCCGAGAGCCAGAAGCAGTCATCAAAAGAGCCACATCTGGCTCTAGAGCCATAGGTTCCCTACCCCTGGTCTATATGTACTTTTTTAGAGACATCAAGGAGAACGAATGTTTGCTGCTTCATTCGACGTGATCCGATACTCGTATTTTAAAAATATGACATTTTCTTGCTACCTGAAAATGCACCCCCCTTTGTCACCGATTCTGTTCATAACTTTTATGGACAGAATTTCTAGGCGCAGTCAAGGCGTTGAGGGGTTCCGGTTTGGTGGCCGCGGGATTAGGTCTCTGCTTTTTGCAGATTATGTGGTATTTATGGCTTCATCTGGGCGGGATCTTCAGCTCTCACTGGATCGGTTCGCAGCCGAGTGTGAAGCGACCGGAATGAGAATCAGCACCTCCAAGTCCGAGTCCATGGTTCTCTCCCGGAAAAGGGTGGAGTGCCATCTCCGGGTTGGGGAGGAGACCCTGCCCCAAGTGGAGGAGTTCAAGTACCTAGGAGTCTTGTTCACGAGTGGAGTAAGAGTGGATCGTGAGATTGACAGGCGGATCGGTGCGGCGTCTTCAGTAATGCGGACGTTGTGCCGATCCGTTGTGGTGAAGAAGGAGCTGAGCCGGAAGGCAAAGCTCTCAATTTACCGGTCGACCTACGTTCCCATCCTCACCTATGGTCATGATTTTTGGGTCATGACCGAAAGGAGAAGATCACGGGTACAAGCGGCCGAAATGAGTTTCCTCCGCCGTGTGTCGGGGCTCTCCCTTAGAGATAGGGTGAGAAGCTCTGCCATCCGGGAGGAAGTCAAAGTAAAGCCGCTGCTCCTCTGCATCGAGAGGAGCCAGATGAGGTGGTTCAGGCATCTGGTCAGGGTGCCACCAGAACGCCTCCCTAGGGAGGTGTTTAGGGCACGTCCAACCGGTAGGAGGCCACGGGGAAGACCCAGGACACGTTGGGAAGACTATGTCTCCCGGCTGGCCTGGGAACGCCTCAAAATCCCCCGGGAAGAGCTAGATGAAGTGGCTGGGGAGAGGGAAGTCTGAGCTTTCCTGCTTAGGCTGCTGCCCCCGCGACCCGACTTCGGATAAGCGGAAGAAGATGGATGGATGGATGGATGAGTCCCCAGAGTGTCATGTGTCTATGACAGGGGTAGGGAACCTATGGCTCGCGAGCCAGATGTGGGTCTTTTGATGACTGCATCTGGCTCTCGGATAAATCTGAGCTGACATTGCTTAACATGATAAGTAATGAATAATTCCACTTGTAATAAGTGTTAAAAATAATGTTCAAACCATAAAATATTCTCATGCATTTTTAGTCCATCCATCCGTTTACTACTGCACCTGTTCAAGAAGTTGCGTTAAGAAGTTATTTATTTATTGGACGGCGTGGCGCAGTGGGAGAGTGGCCGTGCGCAACCCGAGGGTGACTGGTTCAAATCCCACCTAGAACCAACCTCGTCACGTCCGTTGTGTCCTGAGCAAGACACTTCACCCTTGCTCCTGATGGGTGCTGGTTGGCGCCTTGCATGGCAGCTCCCTCCATCAGTGTGTGAATATGTGTGTGAATGGGTAAATGTGGAAGTAGTGTCAAAGCGCTTTGAGTACCTTGAAGGTAGAAAAGTACAACCCATTTATTGTTGGTTAGTGTGGGGCTTGTCCTCCTGGGGGTCTTCAGACCACAAAGCACCGACATGAAAGCCCGTTTCAGGATTACATTATTGTTTTATTTTTCAATAAGTCTCTCAGTTGCTTTCCAGCAATTGTATTTTTCTCTTTCGTTCTCGCTCGCGCTCTGGCTCCAGCCCCAACTCCGTCTCTCCTCCTGGCTTCTGGTTATAACAGAGCGACAGGTGATTAGATGACAAGGCTCAGGTGGGCCAGCTACACAGCTCTCGCTGATTTCGAAGCCGGTCCTGGCACACACCAGTTCGCTGCAGGCCCGCAGGCCACGCCCCCTCCACAGTTAGCTTCAGAATAGCAATGTTATTACAAAGAATAAGAGATCTATTATACTCTAGAAATGTTGGTCTTACTTAAAAATGCACGCGTTTAGTTGTGTTCAGTGTTAAAAAAAAATATTATATGGCTCTTACGGAAATACATTTTAAAATATTTGGATTTTTGGCTCTCTCAGCCAAAAAGGTTCCCGACTCCTGGTCTATGAGGTTCCTAGCCAGATATAGATGAGGGGTGCATAATTCGGCACAACACCGGCAGTTGTTGACATGGTGTCACTCACCTCTCATTCTGACATCAGCTGGAGTCACTCACCTGTCATTCTGCCGTCTTTTCTCGCCTTCTGCCTCCGAGCGACGTTAGCGAAACATGTCAACTTAAACCTGCGGCATATGCGTCAACTAAGTGGGGTTTCTTCATCGAGAAAGAACAGTACCAACGACACGTTACCTGCCTGGCGAGCCTTATTAAAAATTATATTTGACAGGTTCGCTGCTTATATTGCTAAGATTTAAACCTACTGGACGGTTTCAACATGAAACATTTGGACGAGGACGCAGCGAGGTGACAACAAAAACACTTGGCTTACTTTACTGCCGTTTTCGGTTCGCCATTGTTTTCTTCCTCGGTTGGTAGAATGTGGTGTCGCAGACAACAAGGCATGCTGGCATCGCCATCTAGCGGATGCAAGTGTACACTGTCGCATGCTTCTGACGCTGTCAGCCTTGAAGGATTCGATGAAGAAGAGGTTTTATTTTTATAGTCACAATTTAAAAAAAATATGTACATATATTTTACATTTCACCTGTAGTAACCATTTGCATGGTTCCCTTGAAATGTTATGATGGTTAATAAATTAAAATATTATTCTGTGTGTTTTGTAGTTACCATAAAAAATCTAAATATAAATAAATAAATAATAAATAAATGAAAAATATATATATATTTTTTTTTTCAAATTTTTTAAAATTATATTCAACACATTTAAAATGTGTTAAATCATTTATGTATTTTAGTCGGCAAAACGTGATTTAAAAAAAAATATTATATTGTATTTTTTATAAATATATTTCACATTGTCGAAAAACTGATATGTAAATATAATGAAATTTAAAACAATCATACATATACATACATACATATGTATATACATATATATCCATCCATTTTCTACCGCTTATTCCCTTTGGGGTCGCGGGAAGCGCTGGTGCCAATATCAGCTACAATTAGGCGGAAGGCGGCGTACACCCTGGACAAGTCGCCCTCATCGCAGATATATATACATATATATATATATATATATATATATATAAATTGGACCTAGTGTGTGAATGTGAGTGTGAATGTTGTCTGTCTATCTGTGTTGGCCCTGCGATGAGGTGGCGACTTGTCCAGGGTGTACCCTGCCTTCCGCCCGATTGTAGCTGAGATAGGCGCCAGTGCCCCCCGCGACCCCGAAAGGGAATAAGCGGTAGAAAATGGATGGATGGATATATATATATATATGAAACTACATAATCCATGTATGCATATATATGTATACATATATATAGATGTATATATATACACATACATATACGTATATGTATATATATATACATACATACATGAATGTATATATATATATATATATGTCTATATATATATATATATTTATATATATATGTATATGTATATATATATATATATATATATTTATATATATATGTATATATATAAATATATATATATATATATATTTATATATATATGTATATATATATATCCATTTTCTACCGCTTGTCCCTTTTGGGGTCGCGGGGAGTGCTGGAGCCTATCTCAGCTGCACATGGCCGGAAGGCGGGGTACACCCTGGACAAGTCGCTCCTCATATATACATATATATATGCATACGTATGTATATGTATGCATATATATATATATGTATACATACATATATATATGTATACCTATATAAATACACACATACGTATATATATGTATACGTGTATATATATATATGTACATACATATATATGTGTAAAACCTACATTTTAATTTATTAAGTATATTTGTGTGGTCATTGTAACTGTTTTTTAAAAAAATCATTTAACCCACATACAGTAATAACCATACCATATATTTTATACAGTTATCATATGGGTAAAATGTGAAAACCACTCCCCCACCACTACAGAATCTGAAAATTTGCACATTCGTGTCCAATAAAACAGCTCCTGCTTTTCTGGTAGTACTTTCTCCAAGACAATTATCTGTGTCAGTGGTAACGTTATCGAGCAGTACATTTGTCAACACACTCAACACCCTCCAGGTTTGGAGGGGTTTAGGTCAGGGCTCCATTCACTTAACCATGCCTTTATTGACTTAGCCAACTCGATGTAAAGTAAATACAACCTTTTTAAATTCGGAAACTGGTTAACTAACAGTAGGAGGATATGACGGCGATAGAGAACAAAATTAATTGTTTCCACAACTGGTGAACATACTTATTTTCTAATAAATCATATCCCTCATTAATATTTTACTAGGATTAAAAAGCAAGTGATGAAGACAGAAAACATTAAAATGGAGATATTTATTGTTTTTATGTAATAACAGCAATTATTGTACATTTTAAATGAATAGACGGAGTAAAAAATGTCACAGTGGTTACATTAAATTCAGTGTGTTTTGTTAAACGGTGTTTAATAGTTGAATGAAAGGGGGACAGCATGATGTTATGTCATTTTTGTGGGGGAGGCTGCTTTTTACAAGAGAAGAGAAATATTTTTTCCCCATTGAAAAATACCTTTTTTTTGCCATATGTATGCATCAACTACCAGGATTTTAATGTTTCTGTACATTTATGACTGTATAAAGTATACCTGTATATACACAAATCAGGTATTCATTGCCATTTATCCAGTGGACAACGTTGGAAAAAAACAAAAAACAAAACGACACAATCCTCAGGTACACACAGTTAGCACAATTTCTGTTTCAGCATTGTGAGGTCAAGCAATATGAAGGCATCTGCAATCTATTAAAGTGAAATTATTCCGGCGTGATGAAGTTACTCCCCACAATAACGCACAGTTAATCAGTTATGCATTGTTAAAATGTTCTTTTTACAGTGTCGCTTTATGGATGCTCTTTGTAATGCTACCATGCAATCACTCATGAAGGCAGAAGACAAAAATCTCAATTTCTGGCTTCATTGTTATCACCGTCAAACGTCTATGACAGAAACAGCCGAGCCTGCTTGTTGCTGCCAGACCCAACTGTGGAAAAATGTTCATAAATGCTACTTTGGACACCCCTGTTTTAATACAATGTAGCCTATAGACACGGTCCATTCACATCATGGATTAAAACTGAAGAATGACTCGCTGCAGATAAATTTTCATCCAAATTGACGCACCATTAGAGCTAGTTATTCTAATAAAAAATGACAATTATTTTATTTGGGAGATTACATCTTGAAAGGCGTATCTTCCCAAATTCTTAAAAAAAACCTCACAAATTATACATTTCCTTAAAGGCCTACTGAAACCCACTACTACCGACCACGCAGTCTGGTAGTTTATATATCAATGATGAAATCTTAACATTACGGCCGGTTTAGTTTACTAAATTGCAATTTTAAATTTTAACGCGGAAGTATCATGCATAATTCCACAGTATTATGGACATCTGTGTTGCTGAATCTTTTGCAATTTGTTTACTGAATATTGGAGACGTCAAAGAAGAAAGCTGTAGGCGGGAAGCGGTGTATTGTGGTCGCCTTTAGGAACACAAACACAGCCGGTGTTTCATTGTTTACATTCCCAAAAGATGACAGTCAAGCTTTACTATGGAACAGAGATGCCAAGCGAACA
The DNA here is from genome assembly GCF_033978795.1 of Nerophis ophidion. Taxonomy (NCBI): domain Eukaryota; kingdom Metazoa; phylum Chordata; class Actinopteri; order Syngnathiformes; family Syngnathidae; genus Nerophis; species Nerophis ophidion. The sequence continues at coordinate 70,785,382 of NC_084617.1, forward strand.
CGGTTGGATTGGACCACACACACACAAAGTACAGTGTATGATGCAGCGATCATTTCGAAAGATCGTGTTTCGAAGAGGGTCCCTTGCGAAGGGCAGAGATGGGCATCGCCACCAACCGTCGACTAGGCCGACCTTCAGGTTCACAGGTATGACCATATAATCTCACTAAAACACTAGTAACACAATAAGCAGATAAGGGATTCTCCAGAATTCTCCTAGTAAATGTGTCTAATAACATCTGAATCGCTCCCACGGCCCTTTTTTTTTTTGGTCCTTCACTCTCACTTTCCTCATCCACAAATCTTTCATCCTCGCTCAAATTAATGGGTAAATCGTCGCTTTCTCGGTCCGAATCGCTCTCGCTGCTGGTGGCCATGATTGTAAACAATGTTCAGATGTGAGGAGCTCCACAACCCGTGACGTCACGCGCATATCGTCTGCTACTTCCGGTACAGGCAAGGCTTTTTTATTACAGACCAAAAGTTCCAAACTTTATCCTCGATGTTCTCTACTAAATCCTTTCAGCAAAAATATAGCAATATCGCGAAATGATCAAGTATGACACATAGAATGGACCTGATATCCCCGTTTGAATAAGAAAATCTAATTTTAGTAGGCCTTTAATTTGCCACATCCTTTTAGTAACCTAAAATACAGAGCCAAAACGTCAAATACATATTCATACAAATCATTCTCAAGTTCGGGAAGCACAAAATAAGTTTAGTTATTGTCTTGCGCTCCTATTTCGGTGGCTTTTCCTGTTTTGTTGGTATCTTCCTGTTGCAGTTTCGTGTCTTCCTTTGAGCGCTGTTCCCCGCGCCTGCTTTGTTTTAGCAATCAGGAACATTTAAGTCGTTGCTGTCTTTTTTTGTGGTGACATTGTTGATGGTCATGTCGTGCACGGATGTACTTTATGGACGCCTTCTCTGCTCCACACGCTTTAAGTCTTTGCTGTCGTCCAGCATTCTGTTTTTGTTTACTTTGTAGCCAGTTCAGCTCTACATAAAAAAAAAACAGCGTCACCTAAAATGTGTTAATTTCCTACATTTCCTTAGTGACCTAAAATAGAGTCATACGGAGCAAATAAACCAAATATGTATTCATACAAATCATTCTCAAGTTTGGAAAGCACAAAATAGGTAGACCAAGTGAGTAATAGCCTACGGATTGGGAAAAGTACAACTAATCGCCTAATTATGTGTGCTGTATCTTCTACAGTGCAATAACATTTAAAAAATTGACAAGAAACAAATATTTAGGGCCTGATCTACTAACTTGATAGAGCACGCAAAGCTGATCAACAAGCTTATGCGAAGAGGCTTTTAAGTGAGCGAAATAAGACGCGCAATTGTAGTCCGTCTTCATGAATATGCAGAGTGTATGCTTATTATCAGAACGCCTACAATACTGGAGGACAAAACGCAAAATTAATTATTTAAATGTGATTTATCAAGACCTGAACTGTTCTGCGGGAGCTTTTTTTTTTACGTCTTTATTCAGCACGTCCGAAATGTGCGCAGAAATAGCTGTGAGAAAGGAGGCGAACACGCTGCAGCTATGCCACACATATGCTTGTCAACATATATGGACCGTCCAAAATAAAAATATTAAGACATATCGTCTATTCAGCAATATCATTTCATAATTTTATAGCTCCTGGGTGACATGAGGGGCTGATTAAAACATCCAATTCATGGGTTGTAATACAAACACCTTCCTGCAATATGCATTTCCTTGCATCTGAAACATTCCACACTCGCAGATTTAGTGCCAGTATCTCAAAGGTGCACCTTCAGCAGACTAAAAAAAAAATGGGTCCTGTTGTAGTTGCACTGCGGGACTGCTTTTAAAATGCCCAGAAAAAGTGGTACATATAATATTTTTCTACTGTGTGTTTTAAAAACAGTAGAATGATTATATGAATGTGCAGTAAACGAGTGTCTACATGGTGAATGCCACGCAGCACACACAAAACCCTCATTTAAATAAGGCTTTCTGCACCACTTTCGCAGCCAGTCTTAGTAGATCACAGGCTACATGCTCAATTATAGCACACGCTAAGGATGTAATGATAGTAAAATCTATTATCGCTATCATGACCAAAATGATCACAGCTATCCTTACTATTGGGTATTGCTGAATGAGCTCTAAAAGTACTTATACACATATGTTTTAATATTAGTATTTTATGTTTGAATATCTAAGCTTTTATTGTTTTAACTGTACTGCAGTACTTTAAGATGTATTTAAAAGAAAAATGCGTAACAAATACAATCAGTTGCTATAATTATTTATTATTTCTGGTGGGTGTTGTGGTGTCCTACTCTGTTCGGCGGTCTTTGAACGCACTGTAAATATTTGAGTACCATGAATTGATTTACGTGGACCCCCGACTTAAACAAGTTGAAAAACTTATTCAGGGGTCACCATTTAGTGGTCAATAGTACGGAATATGTACTGTACTGTGCAATATACTAATACAAGTTTCAATCAATCAATAAAAACAGAAAGATCCCTCTAATAGACCTTGTAGGTTCAATGTGCACAATTGAATAGCTTAGTTGCTCAGACGGCAATGTGTTTATACAAGTTTAGATTGGGTTGTATCGTTTCTTAATGGGGAAATACAATAATGACTCTTGTTTTCATGCCAGCATTTAAGCTTTGATTGATTGATACTTTTATTAGTAGATTGCACAGTTCAGTACATATTCCGTACAATTGACCACTAAATGGCAACACCCCAATAAGTTGTTCAACTTGTTTAAGTCGGGGTCCAGGTTAATCAATTCATGGTACAAATATATACTATCAACATAATACAGTCATGACACAAGTTAATCATCATAGTATGTACATTGAATTATTTACATTATTTACAATCCGGGGGGTGGGATGAGGAGCTTTGGTTGATATCAGAACTTCAGTCATCAACAATTGCATCAACAGAGAAATGTGGACATTGAAACAGTGTAGGTCTTATTTAGTAGGATATGTACAGCCAGCAGAGAACATAGTGAGTTCAGATAGCATAAGAACAAGTATATACATTAGAAGTACATTTGAGATGGGATGTGAATGGAGGAGGGTATTAGTAAAGTGTTGAAGTTCCCTGGAGGTGTTGTTTTAGAGCGGTTTTGAAGGAGGATAGAGATGCACTTACTTTTATACCTGTTGGGAGTGCATTCCACATTGAGGCATAGAAAGAGAATGAGTTAAGACCTTTGTTAGATCGGAATCTGGGTTTAACGTGGTTTGTGGAGCTCCCCCTGGTGTTGTGGTTATGGCGGTCATTTACGTTAAGGAAGTAGTTTGACATGTACTTCGGTATCAAGGACGTGTAGCGGATTTTATAGACTAGGCTCAGTGCAAGTTGTTTTACACTGTCCTCCACCCTGAGCCAGCCCACTTTGGAGAAGTGGGTTGGATTGAGGTGTGATCTGGGGTGGAGGTCTAAAAGTAACCGGACTAACTTATTCTGGGATGTTTGGAGTCTAGATTTGAGGGTTTTGAAGGTGCTGGGGTACCAGGAGGTGCAAGCGTAATCGAAGAACGGTTGAATGAGAGTTCCCGCTAGAATCCTCAAGGTGCTTTTGTTGACCAGAGAGGAGATTCTGTAGAGGAATCTCGTTCTTTGGTTGACCTTTTTGATCACCTTGGTTGCCATTTTCTCACAGCTAGCAAGCTGGCTGTCTTTGTAATCTTAGTAGATCAGGCCTTCAGTGTTACATCTAAAGTTTTTGTTCGAGCGGTATTCCTGCAACCTACAGCAATCACAACAAGTTGAAACGCGTTTGTCTCCAATAGTAAATGTCCGGTGCAAAATTCATACCTGACAACGTCAGCGTTTGAAAATAAGGGAACATTTCTGCAAAATTGGGGCATTCTGATCTACTTACTGCTTACTGTGGTGCACGTTTGTTGTTTTATTGGTTTGCTTTGGTTTTGAAGGATTTATTTTTGTTTTGTCGCCAATGCCCTTCGCCATACTTGCCAACCTTGAGACCTCCGAATTCGGGAGATTGGAGGGGCGACGGGGAGGAGGTTGGGGGGTGGGAAGTATAATTAAAGCTAGATTTCACTGAAATTCAAGTATTCTTTCATATATATATATATATATATATACATATATAAATAAAATAAATACTTGAATTTCAGTGTTCATTTATTTACACATATACATGTACACAAACATAACACTCCTCTACTCGTTGTATTTGAAAGCGCAATGCTTTGCAGTCAGTAGCACAGCCTTTGAAGGAGCATAGGTATGGGCAGCATCTGTGACATTTATTTTGCAGGAAAGGAGTGACTTTAGGGTTGAATTGTCCATCCTTTCTATTATTCTCTGTCACTATATTTCTAACCACCCTCTCTGATGATGCATTTCTGTGTGGCACGCACAAAAATGCCTTCATCAAATGCACCGGAGTCTGGAATCTTCCATCTCTCCCTAGCATACCCCTTCCCCTTCCATCTGTCCTGGATGAACTGAAATTCTTGTTTTCAATCATTTTGGAACATGCAAGCGTACTTCTTCTTCTTACTCGTAGTCGCCATGAATGTCTCTTCTTCGTTCTTCTGCTTCGTCTCTGTTATGTTTTTTGGACATTACTACTTGCCGTAGCAATGCATGATGGGAATCCCGATGTTGTGTGTCAGTGTATTAACGTGGCGGCTGGAATAAACACACGCTGAGAAATAGCTCCGTGCCTGCCTACTTTATGGGTGATAAATAACCCTTGGATAACAGAGACATATATAATAGTCTCCTTCTTGTTGTGTGTGCTGTTGCGCACTAAGCTCCAAAAGCCGTAGATGTTATAAGGAGGAAAAGCGGACGTGACGACAGGCTGTCCTCACTCAGGTCCGGCTGGAAATCGGGGGATTTTCGGGAGAGGAACTGAAATTCGGGAGTCTCCCGGAAAATTCGGGAGGTTTGGCAAGTATGACCCTGGCTGTGCTGCTCCAGCAGTAACGGAGTGGACTTTTTTCACCCAAGAAAGTTAAAATACAGGAAAATGTTAAGACGCAAGGGTGCTGGGAAATTCATCAGTTACCCCTGGAAAAAACTGGAGGGGTGACAAGGTATGCCAAGATCACGGTCAATGCTTAAGAGTAGAAATAGATCTACCTCACTGATTGAACGTTCTTCTCCATTAACAGACCGCCGTCTTTTAAAATAGTGTATCGTAAGGTGGCGGTCTCTGCTCATCATTGTGAAACTTAGTTTCTCTTTTTATACAGTCTCATCCAGACAATGTCTCAAATCGTATCTTAGGTCCGTCTCATAACTGTTAGACTGACTGATAAACGGCCCGCTTGTGTCATTCTCTTCAGGCCCACAGTCATGCGAGTTGCCTTCGTTTGCGTTGTCAAAGCTGTTCTTGCCGTGGATTTGCTTGAGGTGCTTGCGGAGAACGGGCTTGTGGGCGAACATCATGTCGCAGTAGTTACAGCGGTGAGGCTTGTCCCCGCTGTGCAAGTTCAGGTGATCCAGCAAGGAACACTTCTGGGTGAAGGTCTTCCCGCAGATCTTACACTGGAAGGGTTTGATGCCCGCGTGGACCCGCATGTGTCGGTGCAGGTTACCCTTCTGTGTGAAGGTCTTTCCGCACAACAAGCACATGAAGAGCTTGTGCATCTTAAGATGGTTGGCGTACTTCTCCAGCTGGCGGAAGACGCGACTACACTTGGGACACTGGTGGTACCACTGGAGGGGTTTGTCGTAGCTCTTCTGAGTTTTTTCCGCCGGGTTGAACGGAGAAGGAGGACGGAAGGGGTAGCCCGGCATGCTTGGGGGCGCCGTCATTTCACTCCCACGACTGTCGACAGTCGAATTGATGAGCGAGTGTTGGGGCTCGGGCGAGTTCAGGGTAGCTGGAGCACTTGTCGGGAAGGTAGACTCTACAGACTCCACCTTCACGATGCTGATATCACTCTCTTCCACTTCTTGCACAGGATGTATATTGTACGTGTGAGGAGGAGACTTAGGCTGTATAATGACATCGTCATCGTCATCAGTACTGACGTCGTCCTCACGCTCCACCCGCTCCACTTCCCGCAAGTGTTCCTGTTCTCTCAAAGCCTGGGAGCCCGATCCGTCCTCTTTGACCACTCTTTTCGGCTCAGTGTCGACCTCCATCTTGTGTGGAGGCTGTGGCTTGATGAACTTGTTCAAAGCTTGAGTACACTGCTCCACAATGTGGCCCATTTGGAGGAAGCTGGCCACCGTCAGGTAGTTGACCAGCTCCAATTCCGGGAACTCTAGTTGGCCCGTGTAGCAGGACAGTAGCAGCTGCTGGCCAACCTTTGCCTCCTGGTTTATGGAGATCTGCACTTCATTGGAGTCCTGCTGAAGGATGAACTGGTCTCGTAGGAAAGACGAGCCAGCGGCAAACACAACCTTATGACCGGGGACTTTGAGCTGGTTGATACGTACGGTGACGTCACAGAAGCGTCGCTGGTGCCGAAGAAGGTTCATTTTCTGCAGCATGGAGTCCCCGTAGGTGGCAAAGTGGAACTGCAGGATCACCTGGTTCTGGGCCATGGTGAGCTATGCACCTGTTGAAGAGATAAGTGTGAACTTTATCATATCTCCTCAGGCATTTTCTGCTTTGTTATTTTATTCGAGAGTTTGTGTGAAAATATACACATACATATACATACGGGGGTGGAAATAAGTACCGTATTTTCCGGACCATAGGACGCAACGGATTATAAAGCACACTCCCGATGAATAGACCATTCATCGGCAGCCACAAGCCTCCGCCAGGGGGCAGTTTAGCGTACCCAGATGTAAAACATCTTTTGCACAATCAGCCTTTTCATATAAAGCCATAAAGGAATGGAACGACCTCACAACAAACTTGAAAAGTCTTACATATTACTCTTGAGTTACAATTGAAGTTAAAAAGTGGCTTTGGAGCAATCAAAGCTGCTCACACGGTCACTAAGGTGGCCACTATGTTTGACAGATCAACTTAATCGTTTGTTACGTCTCGCCTCGACTACTGTAACGTATTATTTTCGGGTCTCCCCATGTCTAGCATTAAAAGATTACAGTTGGTACAAAATGCGGCTGCTAGACTTTTGACAAGAACAAGAAAGTTTGATCATATTATGCCTGTACTGGCTCACCTGCACTGGCTTCCTGTGCACTTAAGATGTGACTTTAAGGTTTTACTACTTACGTATAAAATACTACACGGTCTAGCTCCATCCTATCTTGCTGATTGTATTGTACCATATGTCCCGGCAAGAAATCTGCGTTCAAAGGACTCCGGCTTATTAGTGATTCCCAAAGCCCAAAAAAAGTATGCGGGATATAGAGCGTTTTCCGTTCGGGCTCCAGTACTCTGGAATGCCCTCCCGGTAACAGTTCGAGATGCCACCTCAGTAGAAGCATTTAAGTCTCACCTTAAAACTCATTTGTATACTCTAGCCTTTAAATAGACTCCCTTTTTAGACCAGTTAATCTGCCGTTTCTTTTCTTTTTCTCCTATGTCCCACTCTCCCTTGTGGAGGGGGTCCGGTCCGATCCGGTGGCCATGTACTGCTTGCCTGTGAATCGGCTGGGGACATCTCTGCGCTGCTGATCCGCCTCCGCTTGGGATGGTTTCCTGCTGGCTCCGCTGTGAACGGGACTCTCGCTGCTGTGTTGGATCCGCTTTGGACTGGACTCTCGCGACTGTGTTGGATCCATTATGGATTGAACTTTCACAGTATCATGTTGGACCCGCTCGACATCCATTGCTTTCCTCCTCTCCAAGGTTCTCATAGTCATTATTGTCACCGACGTCCCACTGGGTGTGAGTTTTTCCTTGCCCTTATGTGGGCCTACCGAGGATGTCGTAGTGGTTTGTGCAGCCCTTTGAGACACTAGTGATTTAGGGCTATATAAGTAAACATTGATTGATTGATTGATTGATTGATTGATTGATTGATATTTATCCATGAGAGCATTTTTGTTGTAAATTGTGAGGTGTGTCTGTTAAAGTCATGGTTGTGTTTTACAAATGATGACAGAAGTGAACAAGAGCATGTATTGTCTGTGTGTGATAATGTAAATGAGGTTTGGTTGTATTGTTTATTAAATATGTGTCAATGAAAGGGCATTTTATGTCTTTTCTTAGTTTCATTACATGCTATGGTATGATATTATTGTCATAATTTTATTGCATGATTTTTTTTTGTATCCCTTTAATTTAAGTAGCCAGGGACTGCAGATTGAAATGAGCTATTTAGCTATAATCTGGTACAGAACATATCCGTCTTTGATCTTAATATTTCTATGCACTGTCCCTTCAAATAAAGACTAAACATATGTTTGGTTTATGATCTTTTTTCATATGTAAGGCGCACCGGATTATAGGGCGCATTAAAAGAGTTGTTACGACCAGGTCGCGTGGTGCTGCGAGGTTCGTTCTCCCGGGATGCAAACGGACTACTCCGGACAGGACTTGCACGTAGGAACATGATATAATCTCATAAATCATAAAACGAAGACAAGAACAAATCCAACGAAGCGTGCCTAACTAGGGTTGGGCGATATATATCGATATACTCGATATACATCGCGGGTTTGTCTCTGTGCGATATTGAAAATGACTATATTGTGATATTCGAGTATACGTTGTCACGCAGTTGCTTTTAGCTACAGGCTCTTCCCACTATTTCTTGTGTCTTCTTCTTACAGACAGCAAGCGCACCTTCTTACATACAGTACGTCACATACTGTCACGTCATACGTCACATATGTATACGCCCTCGCGGAGCAGAGAGGTAGCAGCGTGGGTAACGTTAGCTGTGGTGCGAGTGGTAATACGAGGGAATGAAGGTGCCAATCTGGTAACAAATGAAGGAAGAGTTAATTCCCAAGAAAAACAGAAGGGAGTCTATCGCCTGGTGGTGGTTTGGCTTCAAGTGGGAATACGTCAAAACAGACAACCGTAATTTGTCAATTGTGGGGCAAAAGTGTTGCTAGAAAAAGTAGCATTACTGCTAATGTGTAGCATCATTTGAAAAGTCACCTGCTAGAGAATGAAGAGTGTTTACTCCGCATGTCAACATATCCGTTCGGTGCCACTAACAAAATGCAGAGGCAACCATTTCCACATGAACACCGTATGAAAAAAATAGTCAACAACATAAGGAGATAACGTCCGCAGTAACCCACCACATAGCAATTTAATTTCCTATTATGCAGCTCATTTTTATTTGACAATTATTTAAATATCTTGTTTGACATCATGCACAAAAAAACACTTTATTTGTTTTAAACTATTAAGGGAATAAGCGGTAGAAAATGGATGGATGGATGTAGTGGCGTTCTGTACAAAAAGCGCACTTTAATTTAGTGTTGTTTTGATATGTCATCTTAGTGACATCATGCACAAAAGTGCACTAAAATTATTGGTATGGGATTGATACCCAAATGTGTGGTTTCATCCAAAACTAATGTAAAGTATCAAACAACAGAAGAATCAATCAATCAATTAATCAATGTTTACTTATATAGCCCTAAATCACTAGTGTCTCAAAGGGCTGCACAAACACAACACAAACCACTACCACATCCTCGGTAGGCCTACATAAGGGCAAGGAAAACTCACACCCAGTGGGACGTCGGTGACAATGATGACTATGAGAACCTTGGAGAGGAGGAAAGCAATGGATGTCGAGCGGGTCTAACATGATACTGTGAAAGTTAAATCCATATTGGATCCAACACAGTCGCGAGAGTCCAGTCCAAAGCGGATCCAACACAGCAGCGAGAGTCCCGCTCACAGCGGAGCCAGCAGGAAACCATCCCAAGCGGAGGCGGATCAGCAGCGCAGAGATGTCCCCAGCCGATACACAGGCAAGCAGTACATGACCACCGGATCGGACCGGACCCCCTCCACAAGGGAGAGTGGGACATAGGAGAAAAAGAAAAGAAACGGCAGATCAACTGGTCTAAAAAGGGAGTCTATTTAAAGGCTAGAGTATACAAATGAGTTTTAAGGTGAGACTTAAATGCTTCTACTGAGGTGGCATCTCGAACTGTTACCGGGAGGGCATTCCAGAGTACTGGAGCCCGAAATGAAAACGCTCTATAGCCCGCAGACTTTTTTTGGGCTTTGGGAATCACTAATAAGCCGGAGTCCTTTGAACGCAGATTTCTTGCCGGGACATATGGTACAATACAATTGGCAAGATAGGATGGAGCTAGACCGTGTAGTATTTTATATGTAAGTAGTAAAACCTTAAAGTCACATCTTAAGTGCACAGGAAGCCAGTGCAGGTGAGCCAGTACAGGCGTAATGTGATCAAACTTTCTTGTTCTTGTCAAAAGTCTAGCAGCTGCATTTTGTACCAACTGTAATCTTTTAATGCTAGACATGGGGGGACCCGAAAATAATACGTTACAGTAATCGAGGCGAGACGTAACAAACGCATGGATAATGATCTCAGCGTCTTTAGTGGACAAAATGGAGCGAATTTTAGCGATATTACGGAGATGAAAGAAGGCCGTTTTAGTAACGCTTTTAATGTGTGACTGAAAGGAGAGAGTTGGGTCGAAGATAACACCCAGAATAAGTGATTATTACATTTTAACAGTGGTGTTGATAGAACATGTTGAAACAGAACAGGTAGATTAATAATTACATTTTACAGTTTGTCCTTAATCATGTTGACAAAATAACAGAATGATTAAATGACACAATATGTTACAGCATATGTCAGCAGACTAATTGTTTTACTACTAAAAAAAAAGTTGTCGTGTATGTTCACTATTTTATTTAAGGACTAAATTGCAATAGTAAACTTATGTTTAATGTGCCCTAAGATTTTTTGTTAAAATAAAGCCAATAATGCAATTTTTTGTGGTCCACTTTACTCAGAAAAATATCAAAAACTACCAAAAAGGATCGAGATTTTTTTACCGGTACCAAAATATTGGTGGGCGTCAAAAACACACTAATAAACATGTCATGTTATTGACATCGCAATATCAAAGTTTAAGTGTAAACGTACATGAATTGCGTCGTATAGCAGTAATGATATCAACTACATAATTCACGTTCATGGTTACTGGAAAACGACGCGATTTTCACATTAATTCCGACTAAATTTCGTGACGTTATGCAGGAATTGTGTTGATGCTGAACAACGTGACTGTCTCCAATAAACAAATAGTGGATGCTAGTTGCTAACAGTGAAGACTGTCCACAATAAAGAAATAGTGGATGCTAGTTGCTAACAGTGAAGACTGTCCACAATAAAGAAATAATGGATGCTAGTTGCTAACAGTGAAGACTGTCCACAATAAACAAATAAGGGATGCTAGTTGCTAACAGTGAAGACTGTCCACAATAAAGAAATAATGGATGCTAGTTGCTAACAGTGAAGACTGTCCACAATAAACAAATAGTGGATGCTAGTTGCTAACAGTGAAGACTGTCCACAATAAACATATAGTGGATGCTAGTTGCTAACAGTGAAGAATGTCCACAATAAAGAAATAGTGGATGCTAGTTGCTATTAGTGAAGACTGTCCACAATAAACATATAGTGGGTGCTAGTTGCTAACAGTGAAGACTGTCCACAATAAACATATAGTGGATGCTAGTTGCTAACAGTGAAGACTGTCCACAATAAACATATCATGGATGCTAGTTGCTAACAGTGAAGACTATCCACAATAAACACATAGTGGATGCTAGTTGCTATGAGTGAAGACTGTCTACAAAAAACAAGTAGTGGATGCTAGTTGCTATGAGTGAAGACTGTCTACAAAAAACAAGTAGTGGATGCTAGTTGCTAACAGTGAAGAATGTCCACAATAAAGAAATAGTGGATGATAGTTGCTAACAGTGAAGACTGTCCATATTAAACAAATAGTGGATGCTAGTTGCTAACAGTGAAGACTGTCCACAATAAACAAATAGTGGATGCTAGTTGCTAACAGTGAAGACTGTCCACAATAAAGAAATGGTGGATGATAGTTGCTAACAGTGAAGACTGTCCACAATAAACAAATAGTGGATGCTAGTTGCTAACAGTGAAGACTGTCCACAATAAACAAATAGTGGATGCTAGTTGCTAACAGTGAAGACTGTCCACAATAAAGAAATAATGGATGCTAGTTGCTAACAGTGAAGACTGTCCACAATAAACAAATAAGGGATGCTAGTTGCTAACAGTGAAGACTGTCCACAATAAACAAATAGTGGATGCTAATTGCTAACAGTGAAGACTGTCCACAATAAACAAATAGTGGATGCTAGTTGCTAACAGTGAAGACTGCCCACAATAAACAAATAGTGGATGCTAGTTGCTAACAGTGAAGACTGTCCACAATAAAAAAATAGTGGATGCTACTTGCTAACAGTGAAGACTGTCCACAATAAACAAATAGTGGATGCTAGTTGGTAACAGTGAAGACTGTCCACAAAAAACAAGTAGTGGATGCTAGTTGCTAACAGTGAAGACTGTCCACAATAAACAAATATTGGATGCTAGTTGCTAACAGTGAAGACTGTCCACAATAAACAAATAGTAGATGCTAGTTGCTAACAGTGAAGACTGTTCACAATAAACAAGTAGTGGATGCTAGTTGCTAACAGAGACGACTGTCCACAATAAACAAATAGTGCAACGCTAGTTGGTAACAGTGAAGACTGTCCACAAAAAACAAGTAGTGGATGCTAGTTGCTAACAGTGAAGACTGTCCACAGTAAAGAAATAGTGGATGCTAGTTGCTGAGAGTGAAGACTGTCCACAATAAAGAAATAGTGGATGCTAGTTGCTAACAGTGAAGACTGTACACAATAAACAAATAGTGGATGCTAGTTGCTAACAGTGAAGACTGTCCACAATAAACAAATAGTGGATGGCTAGTTGCTAACAGTGAAGACTGTCCACAATAAAGAAGTAGTGGATGCTAGTTGCTAACAGTGAAGACTGTCCACAATAAACAAATAGTGGATGCTAGTTGCTAACAGTGAAGACTGTCCACAATAAAGAAGTAGTGGATGCTAGTTGCTAACAGTGAAGACTGTCCACAATAAAGAAGTAGTGGATGCTAGATGCTAACAGTGAAGACTGTCCACAATAAAGAAGTAGTGGATGCTAGTTGCTAACAGTGAAGACTGTCCACAATAAAGAAGTAGTGGATGCTAGTTGCTAACAGTGAAGACTGTCCACAATAAAGAAGTAGTGGATGCTAGTTGCTAACAGTGAAGACTGTCCACAATAAAAAAAATAGTGGGTGCTAGTTGCTAACAGTGAAGACTGTTCACAATAAACAAATAGTGGATGCTAGTTGCTAACAGTGAAGACTGTCCACAATAAACAAATAGTGGATGCTAGTTGCTAACAGTGAAGACTGTCCACAATAAACAAATAGTGGATGCTAGTTGCTAACAGTGAAGACTGTCCACAGTAAAGAAATAGTGGATGCTAGTTGCTGAGAGTGAAGACTGTCCACAATAAACAAATAGTGGATGCTAGTTGCTAACAGTGAAGACTGTCCACAATAAACAAATAGTGGATGCTAGTTGCTAACAGTGAAGACTGTCCACAATAAACAAATAGTGGATGCTAGTTGCTAACAGTGAAGACTGTCCACAATAAAGAAGTAGTGGATGCTAGTTGCTAACAGTGAAGACTGTCCACAATAAAGAAGTAGTGGATGCTAGTTGCTAACAGTGAAGACTGTCCACAATAAAGAAGTAGTGGATGCTAGTTGCTAACAGTGAAGACTGTCCACAATAAAGAAGTAGTGGATGATAGTTGCTAACAGTGAATACTGTCCACAATAAACAAGTAGTGGATGCTAGTTGCTAACAGTGAAGACTGTCCACAATAAACAAATAGTGGATGCTAGTTGCTAACAGTGAAGACCGCCTTGAGAGTCGTAGCTTTAGCACAGACTGCAGCATGAGGCTAACATTGCAGATGTATGATTAGCTGCCATTGCGTTGTGTTAATACTTGAGGAAGAGACACTCACTGATGTTTTGCTGGTCGCCTCGTCAACAAAACGGTTTAGGAAATATTTTACTGGCCTGTCTGTGCTCCACCCGCTCTCTCTCTCTCTCTTTCTCTCTTTCTCTCTCTCTGAAAGTCCTTGGAGCGATAGACGTCATCTGGTGACGTCACGTGAGCACACTGCCTCCCACCGCATTGGAGTGCAGTGCAGTGGACTCTTGACATATCCGTCCATCCATTTCCTACCGCTCTTCCAATATTGTCACGAATTATAGACAACGTTTTGATGTATACATAAAAAATAAAAATAAAAAATAAAATAAAAAAATAAATAAATAAATAAAATAAAAAAAATAAAACAAAAAAAAAATAAAAAAAAATATATATACAATTATATATATATATATTTTTTTCTCTTAGTTTTATCTTTTATTTTATTTATTTATTTATTTTTTGCTGGTTTTGTATGATAAAGCTGCAGAAATATTTAAAATTGTATATATTCATATCAAATAGAGTCAATGTATGCATAAATGCAATTACAATTAAAATCGTGTATATATACATATATATATACATATACAGTATTTATATATAACTGTATATATATATATATATATATATATATATATATCTTCTTTTTTTGCTGGTTTTGAGTTTTGTATGATAAAGCTGCAGAAATATTCTACATTTTATTCATTCATATCAAATAGAGTGAATATATGCATGAATGTAGTTAAAATGAACATCTTGTATGTATACAGTATTTATATATAATTGTACATATACATATATATAACTGTGTATAGAGGGGTTAGTGCGTCTGCCTCACAATACGAAGTTCCTGCAGTCCTGGGTTCAAATCCAGGCTCGGGATCTTTCTGTGTGGAGTTTGCATGTTCTCCCCGTGAATGCGTGGGTTCCCTCCGGGTACTCCGGCTTCCTCCCACCTCCAAAGACATGCACCTGGGGATAGGTTGATTGGCAACACTAAATTGGCCCTAGTGTGTGAATGTGAGTGTGAATGTTGTCTGTCTATCTGTGTTGGCCCTGCGATGAGGTGGCGACTTGTCCAGGGTGTACCCTGCCTTCCGCCCGATTGTAGCTGAGATAGGCGCCAGCGCCCCCCGCGACCCCGAAAGGGAATAAGCGGTAGGAAATGGATGGATGGATGGATATATATATATATAGTATTCATATATAACTGTATATATATATAAAACTATATATATATAACTGTATATATATGTATATAAATATATATATATACACATATATATACAATTATATATATATATACAATTTTATATATATATATATATATATATATATATATACACACACACCATTACATGTTATGTAGACCAGTGGTCCACAACAATTGGTACCAGGCCGCATAAGTAATTTTTTTTTTTTTTTTCCTTTTTTAAAAATTATTATTAAATCAACATAAAAACACAAGATACACTTACAATTAGTGCACCAACCCAAAAAACCTCCCTTTTTCATGACAAACCCCTCCCCGCCACAAAAAATAAACACTGGATCGGTTTGCAGCTGAGTGTGAAGGGACCGGGATGAAAATCAGCACCTCCAAGTCCGAGTCCATGGTTCTCGCTCGGTAAAGGGAGGAGTGCCATCTCCGGGTTGGGAAGGAGACTCTACCCCAAGTGGAGGACTTCAAGTACATCAGGGTCTTGTTCAGGAGTGAGGGAAGAGTGGATCGTGAGATCAACAGGCGGATCAATGTAGCGTCTGCAGTAATGCGGACCCTGTATCCGACTAAATTACGCGGCGTTAACCAGGATTTACCGTATTTCCTTGAATTGCTGCCGGGGCGCTAATTATTTTAAAACCTCTTCTCAGTCCGGCACTTACCAAAGGCATGCGGTAAATTTAGGCCCGTGCTTATAAATTTGAGTGTGATGTAAAGATACCATCATGAAAAGCACATTTAATTAAAAAAAAAAAAACGTTATTATGGTCTTGCCTTTACTTATAAATAAAGTCCATGCCAGCTCCTTCTGATCAAAAGCATCGATAACTTGTTTATAGAAGTCTTCCTTATCTTTCTTCAGTTTTAAAAGTCTCTCTGTCTCAATGGAGATCTTCCTTTATTACCTCCTGCTTCGATTGAAAGTCCAGTTTAGAAAACTGTTTTATTTTAGATGTGTAATCCTCCATGTTAAAAGTGTCGCTGGAACGTATCTCAGCTATATTCAGGCGGAAGGCACAGTACACCCTAAACAAGTCGCCACCTCATCACAGGGACAATGAGGAACAACATGATAGTTCAAAATGAATACTGTCATTAATCAATCAATCAATCAATGTTTACTTATATAGCCCTAAATCACTAGTGTCTCAAAGGGCTGCACAAACCACTACGACATCCTCGGGCAAGGAAAACTCACACCCAGTGGGACATCGGTGACAATAATGACTATGAGAACGTGATACTGTGATACTGATGATACTGATGACTATGAGAACATATGAGAACATGATACTGTGAAAGATCAATCCATAATGGATCCAACACAGTCGCGAGAGTCCAGTCCAAAGCGGATCCAACACAGCAGCGAGAGTCCCGTTCACAGCGGAGCCAGCAGGAAACCATCCCAAGCGGAGGCTGATCAGCAGGGCAGAGATGTCCCCAGCCGATACACAGGCGAGCAGTACATGGCCACCGGATCGGACCGGACTCCCTCCACAAAGGAGAGTGGGACATAGAAGAAAAAGAAAAGAAACGGCAGATCAACTGGTCTAAAAAGGGAGTCTATTTAAAGGCTAGAGTATACAAATGAGTTTTAAGGTGAGACTTAAATGCTTCTACTGAGGTAGCATCTCGAACTATTACCGGGAGGGCATTCCAGAGTACTGGAGCCCGAAATGAAAAAGCTATATAGCCCGCAGACTTTTTTTGGGCTTTGGGGATCACTAATAAGCCGGAGTCCTTTGAACGCAGATTTCTTGCCGGGACATATGGTACAATACAATTATATAATTATATAATAATTCAACAATAATCCCAAAGTATACAAAAACAGATTTTATTTCAAAAAGTACAAAAAAAGCAATACAAGCAGTCATGTTCTTATTTTTTTCCTGAAAAACCTGCAAGACAATTGAGAAAGTTCACTAAAGTGCATCTTTGGCTGGTTAGTTACAGAAAATTGAACGTATAGCAACTGTTACTTATTGATAATAAAGCTAACAAGAAAGACAACAAGTCATACCTCACTATGTATTTCTAAAAATAAAAGCTCTTATTGGGTAATCATCATTCTTACCAGGTATAAGCATGTCCAAGCGAAGCAGCTAAAGCTATGAGTCCGACTGTGGCCGCAGCACAAAGTGATGAAACCTTCACAACATAGGATGTACCTGGAAGAAAATACAACATTTCCATTGCAACACATGACGGTACAGTAGGCTGAACATATTCTGAAATCCCAAAAAGAGGACGCATATACAAACCCTGTTTCCATATGAGTTAGGAAATTGTGTTAGATGTAAATAGAAACGGAATACAATGATTTGCAAATCATTTTCAACCCATATTCAGTTGAATATGCTACAAAGACAACATATTTAATGTTCAAACTGATAAACATTTTTTTGTTGTTGCAAATAATCATTAACTTTAGAATTTGATGGAAGAAACACATGACAAAGAAGTTGGGAAAGGTGGCAAAAAATACTGATAAAGTTGAGGAATGCCCATAAAACACTTATTTGGAACATCCCACAGGTGTGCAGGCTAATTGGGAACAGGTGGGTGCCATGATTGGGTATAAAAACAAGCTTCCCAAAAAATGCTCAGTCTTTCACAGGAAAGGATGGGGCGAGGTACACCCCTTTGTCCACAACTGTGTGAGCAAATAGTCAAACAGTTTAAGAACAACGTTTATCAAAGTGCAATTGCAAGAAATTTAGGGATGTCAACATCTACGGTCCATAATATCATCAAAAGGTTCAGAGAATCTGGAGAAATCACTCCACGTAAGCAGCATGGCCGGAAACCAACATTGAACGACCGTGACCTTCGATCCCTCAGACGGCACTATATCAAAAACCGACATCAATTTCTAAAGGATATCACCACATGGGCTCAGGAACACTTCAGAAAACCCATCCATCCATCCATTTTCTACCGTTTATTCCCTTTTGGGGTCGCGGGGGGCGCTGGCGCCTATCTCAGCTACAATCAGGCGGAAGGCGGGGTACGCCCTGGACAAGTCGCCACCTCATCGCAGGGCCAACACAGATAGACAGACAACATTCACACTCACATTCACACACTAGGGCCAATTTAGTGTTGCCAATCAACCTATCCCCAGGTGCATGTCTTTGGAAGTGGGAGGAAGCCGGAGTACCCGGAGGGAACCCACGCATTCACGGGGAGAACATGCAAACTCCACACAGAAAGATCCCGAGCCTGGATTTGAACCCAGGACTGCAGGACCTTCGTATTGTGAGGCAGACGCACTAAACTTCAGAAAACCACTGTCACTAAATACAGTTGGTCGCTACATCTGTAAGTG
This sequence comes from Nerophis ophidion, assembly GCF_033978795.1. NCBI lineage: Eukaryota > Metazoa > Chordata > Actinopteri > Syngnathiformes > Syngnathidae > Nerophis > Nerophis ophidion. Next base: position 70,803,905 of record NC_084617.1, read on the forward strand.
CAAGTTAAAGCTCTACTATGCAAAGCAAAAAGCCATTTATCAACAACATCCAGAAACGCCGCCGGCTTCGCTGGGCCCGAGATCATCTAAGATGGACTGATTCAAAGTGGAAAAGTGTTCTGTGGTCTGACGAGTCCACATTTCAAATTGTTTTTGGAAATATTCGACATCGTGTCATCCGGACCAAAGGGGAAGCGAACCATCAAGACTGTTATCGACGCAAAGTTCAAAAGCCAGCATCTGTGATGGTATGGGGGTGCATTAGTGCCCAAGGCATGGGTAACTTACACATCTGTGAAGGCACCATTAATGCTGAAAGGTACATACAGGTTTTAGAGCAAACATATGTTGCATTATCATGGACGCCCCTGCTTATTTCAGCACAACAATGCCAAGACACATGTTACAACAGCGTGGCTTCGTAGAAAAAGAGTGTGGGTACTAGACTGGCCTGCCTGTTGTCCAGACCTGACTCCTATTAAAAATGTGTGGCGCATTATGAAGCATAAAATACCACAATGGAGACTGTTGAACAACTTAAGCTGTACATCAAGCAAGAATGGGAAATAATTCCACTTCAAAAATGTGTCTTCAGTTCCCAAACGTTTACTGAGTGTTGTTAAAAGGAAAGGCCATGTAACACAGTGGTAAAAATGCCCCTGTGACAACTGTTTTGCAATGTGTTGCTCCTATTAAATTCTACCTTAATGATTATTTGCAGAAAAAGAAAGAGGTTTCTCAGTTGAAACATTAAATATCTTGTCTTTGCAGTTTATTCAATTAAATATAGGTTGAAAAAGATGTGCAAATCATTGTATTTTGTTTTTATTTACCATTTACACAATGTGCCAACTTCGCTGCTTTTGGGTTTTGTATAATCAGTCTTGATTAAGTGGGTTTCAGAGCAGTATTTCTGGGTATTGGGAACTTATTGATTTGTTCTACATGATTTCTTATGGGAAAAATTGCTGATTCATTTTTTTAGTTTAAGATTTTAGAACGGATTACCCAAAAACCGAGGTACTGTGCCACTGCGTTTTAACATTGTTATGTCAGATCTTACAATTCAGATTCCGTTTGCATTTATAAGATAAAACTTGGTGTTGAAGGCCTACTGAAATGAGATTTTCTTATTTAAACGGGGATAGCAGGTCCATTCTATGTGTCATACTTGATCATTTCGCGATATTGCCATATTTTTGCTGAAAGGATTTAGTAGAGAACATCGACGATAAAGTTCGCAACTTTTGGTCGCTGATAAAAAAGCCTTGCCTGTACCGGAAGTAGCAGACGATGTGCGTGTGACGTCACGGGTTGTGGAGCTCCTCACATCCTCACATTGTTTACAAACATGGCCACCAGCAGCGAGAGCGATTTGGACCGAGAAAGCGACGATTTCCCCATTAATTTGAGCGAGGATGAACGATTCGTGGATGAGGAAAGTGAGAGTGAAGGACTAGAAAAAAAAAAAAAAACTATACAGGGGGAGCGATTCAGATGTTATTAGACAAATTTACTAGGATAATTCTGGAAAATCCCTTATCTGCTTATTGTGTTACTAGTGTTTTAGTGAGATTACATAAATGATAAATGGGTTGTACTTGTATAGCGCTTTTCTACCTTCAAGGTACTCAAAGCGCTTTGACACTACTTCCACATTTACCCATTCACACACACATTCACACACTGATGGAGGGAGCTGCCATGCAAGGCGCCAACCAGCACCCATCAGGAGCAAGGGTGAAGTGTCTTGCTCAGGACACAACGGACGTGACAAGGTTGGTACTAGGTGGGGATTGAACCAGGGACTCACAGGTTTAAATGTAACTTAGATATTGGGTTTCACGATGTAAAAGCGCTTTGAGTCACCAGAGAAAAGCGCTATATAAATATAATTCACTTCACACTTCACTCTCGTGATTGAACCAGGGACTCTCGGGTTGCGCACGGCCACTCTCCCCGCCCCTTTCTTCAGCACCAGTCGACGGGTGGTGGGGATGCCCATCTCTGCCCTTTGCAAGGGACCCTCTTCGAAACTCGATCTTTCGAAATGATCGCTGCATAATACACTGTACTTTGTGTGTGTGTGTGGTCCAATCCAACCGTGTTCGCTTGACCGCTCTGTTCCATAGTAAAGCTTCACCGTCATCTTTCGGGAATATAAACAATGAAACACCGGCTGTGTTTGTGTTGCTGAAGGCGGCCGCAATACACCGCTTCCCACCTACAGCTTTCTTCTTTGATGTCTCCATTATTCATTGAACAAATTGCAAAAGATTTAGCAAAACAGATGTCCAGAATTCTGTGGAATTATGCGATGAAAACGGACGACTTATAGCTGGGAATGGTGCTGGAACAAAATGTCCTCTACAATGCAATGACGTTCTAGCAGGATACTTCGGCACCAATTTTAAAATTGCAATTTAGTAAACTAAAGCGGCCGTAATGGCATGTGTTGCAATGTTAATATTTCATCATTGATATATAAACTATCAGACTGCGTGGTCGGTAGTAGTGGCTTTCAGTAGACCTTGAAAAAACTAGAGACATACAGCATGTTGTTCAAGTCGTTACCTGTAACTTTGGCCCAAAGGACACAGGAGCTTTTTAAATCCTGGGAATAAGAAATAATCATAACGTTCAAAATGTACTTAATCGATAACTGTTCATTGTTGCAAACTGTGATTGCCTTTACCTTTTTCCAGCGGCTAACAACACGCAAGACCACATAGTAGTTTCGGCCTTTCTCCAGAGGAGCATTGAAAAAGCCTCCGCGGTAGAGGCCGTCCCCGACAGTAAAGTTCATGTCTGCTCCGACATGGCTGACGTGCATCTGAGCTGCAATGTGCGTTTTCAAGGAATGTTGTTCGCTCAGAGCGTCTCCGTTCGCAGGAGAGGAGCAGTCGAACGTCATCATGCCGTCTGTGGGAAGTACAACCACTTGGTAGAAACTGTCAAATAAAAAAAAGAAAATGACAAGACTTAACATCCATCTCAGACCTTCATGTTCATATAGATAATGGCATATAATAATAGTGTGGACTCTCACTATTATGTTAGATCCACTATGGACTGGACTCTCACTTTTATGTTAGATCCACTCTACGGACTGGACTCTCACACTATTATGTTAGATCCACTATGGACTGGACTCTCACACTATTATGTTAGATCCACTATGGACTGGACTATCACTATTATTTTAGATTCACTATGGACTGGACTTTCACTATTATGTTAGATCCACTATGGACTGGACTCTCACTATTATGTTGGATCCACTATGGACTGGACTCTCACTATTATGTTAGATCCACTATGGACTGGACTCTCACTATTATGTTAGATCCACTACGGACTGGACTCTCACACTATTATGTTAGATCCACTATGGACTGGATTCTCACTATTATGTTAGATCCACTATGGACTGGACTCTTACACTATTATGTTAGATCCACTATGGACTGGACTCTCACTATTATGTTAGATCCACTATGGACTGGACTCTCACTATTATGTTAGATCCACTATGGACTGGACTCTCACTATTATGTTAGATTAACTATGGACTTGACTCTCACACTATAGATGTTAAATTCACTATGGACTGGACTCTCACTATTATGTTAGATCCAGTATGGACTGGACTCTCACACTATTATGTTAGATCCACTATGGACTGGACTCTCACTATTATGTTAGATCCACTATGGACTGGACTCTCACTATTATGTTAGATCCACTATGGACTGGACTCTCACTATTATGTTAGATCCAGTATGGACTGGACTCACACTATTATGTTAGATCCACTATGGACTGGACTCTCACTCTTATGTTAGATGCACTATGGACTGGACTCTCACTATTATGTTAGATCCACTATGGACTGGACTCTCACTATTATGTTAGATCCAGTATGGACTGGACTCACACTATTATGTTAGATCCACTATGGACTGGACTCTCACTCTTATGTTAGATGCACTATGGACTGGACTCTCACTATTATGTTAGATCCAGTATGGACTGGACTCTCACACTATTATGTTAGATCCACTAAGGACTGGACTCTCACACTATTATGTTAGATCCACTATGGACTGGACTCTCACTATTATGTTAGATCAACTATGGGCTGGACTCTCACTATTTTGTTAGATCCACTATGGACTGGACTCTCACACTATTATGTTAGATCCACTATGGACTGGACTCTTACACTATTATGTTAGATCCACTATGGACTGGACTACCACTATTATTTTAGATTCACTATAGACTGGACTCTCACTATTATGTTAGATCCACTATGGACTGGACTCTCACACTATTATGTTAGATCCACTATGGACTGGACTCTCACTATTACGTTAGATCCACTATAGACTGGACTCTCACTATTATGTTAGATCCACTATGGACTGGGCTCACACTATTATGTTAGATCCACTATGGACTGGACTCTCCCTATTATGTTAGATTAACTATGGACTTGACTCTCACACTATAGATGTTAAATCCACTATGGACTGGACTCTCACTATTATGTTAGATCCACTAAGGACTGGACTCTCACTATTATGTTAGATACACTATGGACTGGACTATCACTATTATGTTGGATTCACTATGGACTTGACTCTCCCACTATTATGTTAGATCCACTATGGACTGGACTCTCACTATTATGTTAGATCCACTATGGACTGGACTCTCACTATTGTGTTAGATCCAGTATAGACTGGACTCTCACTATTATGTTAGATCCACTATGGACTGGACTCTCACTATTATGTTAGATTTACTATGGACTGGAATCTCACACTATTATGTTAGATCCACTATGGACTGGACTCTCACTATTATGTTAGATCCACTATGGACTGGACTCTCACTATTATGTTGGATCCACTATGGATTGGACTCTCACTATTATGTTGGATCCACTATGGACTGGACTCTCACTATTATGTTGGATCCACTATGGACTGGACTCTCACTATTGTGTTAGATCCACTATGGACTGGACTCTCACTATTATGTTAGATTAACTATGGACTTGACTCTCACACTATAGATGTTAAATTCACTATGGACTGGACTCTCACTATTATGTTAGATCCAGTATGGACTGGACTCTCACACTATTATGTTAGATCCACTATGGACTGGACTCTCACTATTATGTTAGATCCACTATGGACTGGACTCTCACTATTATGTTAGATCCACTATGGACTGGACTCTCACTATTATGTTAGATCCAGTATGGACTGGACTCACACTATTATGTTAGATCCACTATGGACTGGACTCTCACTCTTATGTTAGATCCACTATGGACTGGACTCTCACTATTATGTTAGATCCAGTATGGACTGGACTCTCACACTATTATGTTAGATCCACTAAGGACTGGACTCTCACTCTTATGTTAGATGCACTATGGACTGGACTCTCACTATTATGTTAGATCAACTATGGGCTGGACTCTCACTATTTTGTTAGATCCACTATGGACTGGACTCTCACTATTATGTTAGATCCAGTATGGACTGGACTCACACTATTATGTTAGATCCACTATGGACTGGACTCTTACTATTATGTTAGATTCACTATGGACTTGACTCTCACACTATTTATGTTAGATCCACTATATGGACTGGACTCTCACTATTATGTTAGATTCACTATGGACTGGACTCTGAACTCCTCCCATGTCCGAGGCAAAAACTCGGACATGGGAGGAGTTCGGGGAAGCCATGGAAAACGACTTCCGGACGGCTTCGAAACGATTCTGGACCACCAACCGCCGCCTCAGGAAGGGGAAGCAGTGCACTATCAACACCGTGTATAGTGTGGATGGTGTTCTTCGGACCTCAACTGCGGATGTTGTGGATAGGTGGAAGGAATACTTCGAAGACCTCCTCACTCCCACCAACACGTCTTCCTATGTGGAAGCAGTCCCTGGGGAATCTGTGGTGGACTCTCCTATTTCTGGGGCTGAGGTCGCTGAGGTAGTTAAAAAGCTCCTCGGTGGCAAGGCCCCAGGGGTGGACGAGACCCGCCCGGAGTTCCTTAAGGCTCTGGATGCTGTGGGGCTGTCTTGGTTGACAAGACTCTGCAGCATCGCGTGGACATCGGGCGCGGTACCTCTGGATTGGCAGACTGGGGTGGTGGTCCCTCTCTTTAAGAAGGGGGACCGGAGGGTGTGTTGGGATCCCATCTATCGTGGGATCACACTCCTCAGACTTGTAAGGTTTAGTCAGGTGTACTGGAGAGGAGGCTACGTCGGATAGTCGAACCTCGGATTCAGGAGGAACGGTGTGGTTTTCGTCCTGGTCGTGGAGCTGTGGACCAGCTCTGTACTCTAGGCAGGGTTCTTGAGGGTGCATGGGAGTTTGCCCAACCAGTCTACATGTGCTTTGTGGACTTGGAGCAGGCATTCGACTGTGTCCCTCGGGAAGTCCTGTGGGGAGTGCTCAGAGAGTATGGGGTATCGGACTGTCTTATTGTGGCGGTCCGCTCCCTGTATGATCAGTGCCAGAGCTTGGTCCGCATTGCCGGCAGTAAGTCGAACACATTTCCAGTGAGGGTTTGGACTCCGCAAAGGCTGTCCTTTGTCACCGATTCTGTTCATAACTTTTAAGGAGGATTTCAAGTACCTCGTAGCCTTTTTCACTAGAGGTGGATCGGTGTGGCGTCTTCAGTAATGCGGACCCTAAAATGGGGTCCCGTTGTGGTGAAGAAGGAGCTGATTTGTTGGCAAAGCTCTCAATTTACTGGTCGATCTACGTTCCCATCCTCACCTATGGTCATGAGCTTTGGGTCATGACCGAAAGGACAAGATCACAGGAATGAGTTTCCTCCACAGTGTGGTGGGTCTCTCCCTTAGAGATAGGGTGAGAAGCTCTGCCATCCGGGAGGAACTCAAAGTAAAGCCGCTGCTCTTCCACATGGAGAGGAGCCAGATGCGGTGGTTCGGGCATCTGGTCAGGATGCCACCCGAACGCCTCCCTAGGGAGGCGTTTTGGGCATGTCCAACCGGTAGGAGGCCACGGGGAAGACCCAGGACACGTCGGGAAGACTATGTCTCCCGGCTGACCTGGGAACGCCTCGGGATCCCCCGGGAAGAGCTAGACGAAGTGGCTGGGGAGAGGGAAGTCTGGGCTTCCCTGCTTAGGCTGCTGCCCCCGCGACCTGACTTCGGATAAGCGGAAGAAGATGGTTTGTAGAATTTTGAAGACAAAATGGATACTTTGGGGATACTTTGCCGTTACCTTATTGGGTCGAGAGTACTGGGTGACCTGTGCAGCCTCAAAATCGGTGCAGGAGACTCATATTCTCTGTAGTGGACATCTGGTACAGGTGGTACTGGCAAGTAGTAGCATGCATGCACATTAGTCATCAATCCAATATAACTTTTCCCAGAGATGTCCGATAATGGCTTTATTGCCGATATTCCGATATTAAAAAAAAAAGGGAGCGCAAACAGGAAATGAAAGAGTCCAAAAAATAACAAAAACATAATCCAGATCACAGATCATGACAAGTAACATATTGCCTCATTTATCATTCAAATTTTTTGTAAACATTATTAAGGATAAGTGGTAGAAAATAAATTATTAATCAACTTGTGCATTTACTGATAATATCTGCTTATTTTCTCTTTCAACATGTTCTATCTACACTTCTGTTCAAATGTAATAATCACTTATTCTTCTCTTGTTTGATACTTTACAATAGTTTTGGATGATTCCACACATTTGGGTAACGATCCGATACTAGGTAGCTACATTGATCATATTCAAAGTCCTCATGTGTCCACGGACGTATTTCCTAAGTTTATAAACAATTGTGGAGGGTGGCGTGGCCTGCGGGCCTGCGGCGGAACAGGGTGTTGCCAGGAATTCCGGGTATAACACTGTTCTATTTTCAAATAATAATGCAAAGTCTTTTGCTTTCCATCAAACTGTTTTTCTCTCCTGCGTCCGCTCAGCAGCACCTGCAACTCCAACTACTCGTCTCATCACAGCTGCTGCTAATAAAGGCAACTTTCAGGTTTGTACTTAGACAGTTTGGTCATGTTTTAGTTTTTCCTCTGTGTTTGTCTAATTTCCTGTCAGCGCTCTTATTTTGTCTTTATTTCCTGCTGTTATCCCTGAGTGTTTTTTCTCCTCAGCTGTGGCTGATTGGCACGGGGCCACACCTGGTGTCAATCAGCCAGCTGCTATTTAGACCTGCTTGTTCCTCCACTCTGGGCTGGATTATTATAATTACGACTTGTAGCTCTGACCGTTTCTACCTGAACCTGTAGCTGTTTGCAGCATGCTGTCACTTTTGTTCCTCGTCTTCTAGTTCCTGTTCCTGGCATCCCGCTTCCTGTCTCCGAGTTCCTGGTTTGTTTTTTGCCTTAATTTTTCAAACATTAAATTATGTTTTCCTGCTCAATGCCTGCAGTCATCTCTGCACCTTGGGGTTCATCACCGACACAACATGACAGCAACATGGGGCGGCATGGCGTAGTGGGTAAAGCGGCCGTGCCAGAAACCTGAGGGGTTGCAGGTTCGCTTCCCACCTATTGACATCCAAATCGCTGCCGTTGTGTCCTTGGGCAGGACACATCACCCTTTGCCCCCGGTGCCGCTCACACTGGTGAATGAATGATGAATGAATGATAGGTGGTGGTGGTCGGAGGGGCCGTAGGCGCAAACTGGCAGCCACGCTTCCGTCAGTCTACCCCAGGGCAGATGTGGCTACGGGTGTAGCTTACCACCACCAGGTGTGAATGAATGATGGGTTCCCACTTCACTTTGCTTTGAGTATCTAACAATAGAAAAGCGCGATATAAATCTAATCCATTATTATTATTATTATTAGATAACAAGGCCCACCTGGGCCATCCACGCAATTGTCTTCAGGGCCACGCCCCCCTCCACACATGATACATTTAAAAAAAAAAAAAAAAAAAAAAAGAAGATGTTGTGATGCAAAAAAAATATCGATGCAATCGTAGTATCGCCACAGTACTTGGTATCATTATAGTGGATGTTAGGTGTAAATCCACCAATGGCGTTTGTTTACATTGTGATGCCGGTGAGCTAGCTGTGTAGTGAAGTATGTTTAGTGATGATACTTGTAAGAAACGTACTTTATATGCAGGGGTAGGGGACCAGTACTTTTTAGAGGCGGTATAGTACCGAATATGATGAATTAGTATCACAGTACTATACTAATACCGGTAGACCGTACGACGCTAATACGCATTATATTTTACTAAAAAGCACTACGGGTTGATTTGGAAAAAGTCTGTCGGTAGAATAGCTATATCCTGAGAGATGTTGATTGATTGATTGATTGATTGATTGATTGATTGATTGATTGATTGATTGATTGATTGATTGATTGATTGATTGATTGATTGATTTATTGAAACTTTTCTTAGTAGATTGCCCAGTTCAGTACATATTCCGTACAATTGACCACTAAATGGTAACACCCCAATAAGTTTTTCAACTTGTTTAAGTCGGGGTCCACGTTAATCAATTCCTGGTGGATGACGATGGTGCCAATCCTGTCCCGTCATACCTGGTAAACTGGTGTTGGTGGTGACGGTGGCTGTGAACCCGGTGGACATGGCAGTGATTGAGATGCTGTAGTTTGTGGCTGGAAGCAAACTGAGACAGACTTTCAGCCACTCTGCCCGAGAGCTCAGAAACCGCATCCTTTTTTCAAGAAAGTTCACGTCGAAGTCTCTGGATCCCATGTAGAAGACCTAAGACTCAAATTTTGTATTCATTCAGACTGCCGAGACAGGATCATAACTGACCAGCAACAACTTGGGTCACCTTGTAGATTTCTGTATCTTCTTCATACTTCTCTGCCCTCCATTGGACACATTTTTCATCGGAAACATTGAGATGATCGATGGGTGGCTTGATTTCTGTGAGCGATATGACAACATTGATATCTCACCTTTTAATTGTAAACAAACGAGTGTCTGAGAATGTTCTCATTCATCCAGGCCGTTGTGTTCTCAGGGCATGGAATCAATCGCAACTGGACTGGTCAGATGGTCTAAGACAGGGGTGTCAGAGTCCAGGCCTGAATGATCTATGGGTCTACGTTCCCATCCTCACCTATGGTCATGAGCTTTGGGTTTTGACCGGAAGGACAATATCACGGGTACAAGCGTCCGAAATGAGTTGGGTCTCTCCCTTAGAGATAGGGTGAGAAGCTCTGCCATCCGGGGGGAGCTCAAACTAAAGCCGCTGCTCCTCGGATGAGGTGGTTCGGGCATCTGGTAAGGATGCCACCCGAACCAATCGAGGTCTTTCGGGCACGTCCGACCGGTAGGAGGCCACGGGGAAGACCCAGGACACCTTGGGAAGACTATGTCTCCTTGGTGGCCTGGGAATGCCTCGGGATCCCCCTGGAGAGAGCTGGACGAAGTGGCTGGGGAGAGGGAAGTTTGGACCCTACCTCGGCGAAATGGAAGAAGATGGATGGATGGATGGATGGAAGGATAGATAGAAGCGGCCCGCAGGCCACAGTCGCCTGCTGCTGTTTTGCACGCACCAAGACTCCATCAGTGCTGGCACTACTGATTTTCAAATGGGGTCCAAATAGAAGTGTGGAAATTGATGTTCTGTGTACCGCACGCACGCACGCACGCACGCACGCACGCACGCACGCACGCACGCACGCACGCACGCACGCACGCACGCACGCACGCACGCACGCACGCACGCACGCACGCACGCACGCACGCACGCACGCACGCACGCACGCACGCGGTATAGCTCGGTTGGTAGAGTGGCCGTGCCAGCAACTTGAGGGTTGCAGGTTCGATTCCCGCTTCCGCCATCCTAGTCACTGCCGTTGTGTCCTTGGGCAAGACACTTTACCCACCTGCTCTCAGTGCCACCCACACTGGTTTAAATGTAACTTAGATATTGGGTTTCACTATGTAAAGCGCTTTGAGTCACTCGAGAAAAGCGCTATATAAATATAATTCACTAATTCAACCACATTATTGTATTTCTGACCTTCTTGAGACCTCTGAAAAATGCCCACCTCTTTAGGACCACCCTTACTTGATATGTAAAGATTTTTTATTTACAACATTAATAATACATACACACTATGCAAATATAAAATAAGCTTTTTGTGAAAAATTTGTCGGAATTTCACACGAAAAAGGTCACAATTTTGAATGTTGGGAGTAGTATAATAAAAGTCGTAATTATACTCAACGCAAGTCAAAATTTTACAAGAAAAACTGAGCATTCGTGCATTATTATGAGGAAAGTTAGAATTTTACTCATTAAGAGTCGTAATATTACAAGAAAAGCTTAAAACTTGGGCAATTTTATGAAAAGAGTCGTAATTTCACATGGCATAATTATGACAAAAGTCATTCACTATTTTACAAGAACAAGAAAAAAATAGCAATACTGTGTCAAAAGTCTGAATTCTTTAAGACAAATATCACCATTTTGGATTAAAAAAGCAATAATTTTACATTAAAAAGAAATTTTACGAGACAATATTGCAATATTACAGAACGAGAAAGAATA